>NC_134313.1:138476770-138664940 GCF_964195595.1 Calonectris borealis
AACTTGATACTCAAGAAATCAAAAATGAAACTATCCTTCTCCCTTGGGAATGGCTCACACAAAAATAGTAAGATTGCTCATAAAGGACAATATTCTGAATGGGCCATATCGGCTTTTAATGCCCTCAAAAGATGGTAGTAGAATTTATGGAATAAAATGTTTATAGGTGATAATTTGCATATATTGGTTTTCAGATCTTCAGTAATTTCAGTAATATTTAGCTTATCTTCATATTTGAATTTTGCAGTTGGGTGGAGATTATTTGAAGCAGATTCATTTGCTTTGTTGAAAAAAATTATACTTTCACAGAGAAGAATCATTGTGCTCCATCAGTATTTTCACACACATCAACAATTACAGATAACTTTCTGACCCACCTTGATAGTTTTGTCTTTGATTTTGTTTTGAAGTCTCCAACGGCTCATCGTTCATCCATATATTTTACTGTGTGAATGTGTGGAAATCTTAACAGGCTTTGTTCAAAAAGTGTATGATCAAAAACATTGGTCCATCTGGTTGATTTAATCATCAGAATTTTTTGTCTGTCAGACTTGCTCACATGAAAGCACATTTACAGGAACTTCTGAAATAGCACAGTTTTTAGATATAGATTTAGTCATACTGCTTGTAATAACTGCCTGTTAGCACAACATATTTCTATAATTTTTACATGTTAGTATCAAAACTGTGGGAGAGTTCTCTTAAGATTTCTGTCAATGAAATATTTATATTACTTAACTACGGAAAATCAGTTTTAAATTTAATGTTTGAAAGACGGAAAGCTGAGTAGTTCCAAAGAAATACTTCTGTGTGTGAATATTTTTTTCTGCGATGTAATATATACAGAAATAATGAACCAGCTAGGTGGCTTTTTATTTTGAACTGAAATCTGTTTGACCAAACCAGCCTTCTGCATCTGTTTTGTACCATTCAAAGCATGTCAAGAAATTTAAAAGGGTCACATCCCTGGAACATTAGTCAATTAAGAAATATATTAATTCCAAGTTTACCAAAATGTTGGTTAAACTTTGGACTTTGAGTCAGGAAAGGTCATAAACATTTGAGTGTTAAATTATTTAACACAAAACCTGGAAATCTCACTTTTGCTTGAAACACTCGGTGCATACCGTTGTGGGAAGCACAGCTGCTTGCCTGTACTGCTGCTGATTTTAGTAGATATTCTGAAGCCTGATACTGGATCATATTGATCAACAAATTGTGATTGTTGTTCTGTTTTTCAGGGTTTTAGTGTGTCTACCTTGAATGCATGCATACGTGCTCTTATATTTGCTTGCTTATCTTCTCTCACTGTCTTTCTCTCTCTGCTGTTCTCTCTCCCTTGCCTTTCCTTGTTTCCCCTCAAGTCTTCCTCCTCTCATAGCCAAAACAGGTAATAAATTAGTGGATTTATTACAACGGTGCGACTTTACTAAAGGCACTCAAATGAAGCATTTCCACAAAATAACTTCGCAGTGCAGTACCAAATTCTGAGAAAGATGAGCTTTTTAGAAAAATAATTGGTAACCTTTTGGGTTTTCATTGAATAACTGTATAGGTTTTTGTCAGAGAAGGGTCGGAAAGTTGCTCAATTTGACTCTGCTATTACAGCTTCTAGAAGTTTAACAAGCTGCACAGAAAATGATGAGATTAATGTTTTATGCCTTTTACACATGACCTTTTTAGACTTATTTCAGCCATTGAACTTATAATTGGAGAAATCGGAGTTCTCCCATCACCTTGTCAGCCAAAATGATTAAGGCATGTAGACTTATCTTAAAAATCGTATCTTCATAAAACGGTCTTTAAACTTCCTTGTTTTTATAGCCCAGTTCAGCCATTCTGGCAATGTTAGTCAACAAAGGTTGCCAGTTGATACTTTTGTGAATATTTTAATTGTATAAAATATATTACTCTAAAATAGCTTAATAGTATGGAATGGAATTTTGGGGAACAAGTGGATTCAAAAAGTGAAATGCTGAGCTCTCTAGAGGAAAGGAAAATATGTAATATACAGTATAGCAACTTATAGAAGTGTGTATGTATTAATTATGCTAGATATTTTAATGTGATAGGAAATAAACATTGAATTGGAACCATTTGCAAAAACAAATACTATGAGCATCACATCTGAGTTTTATCTTCAAATCTGTTAGTATGAGTTATTCTGACTTTTTTTTTTCCATCTTAGGAAAGCTTTGATGTTGACCTGCTATCTCTTAGTGGAAACATAAACATTTAAGATGAAAGGATTTTGACACAAAATTTTGTTTGCAAACAAACTGCTTTTAACTTCTTTTTTTCATTGCTAGCTTGCCTAACAGAAGCCCGTGAAGTCCGTTGTATCTGTTTATGGACAGTTGCACTTTCTAATTGTTAGTGTTGCAATTCTTGACTTAAAGCAATGCTTGTACTCTTTTACTGTCTAAGCTGGGCATCAAAAATTAGTCTTCTCACCTTGCTTCCATGCTACGCCCCAGAGGCATCATTTAGCAGGTAACCAAAATATTCACCTTTAGTACAGAGTACATCTGTTTTTTCTGACTTAGCTCTGAATACATAAAACAACAATTAAAAAGAAGTTTATTAAAATTGTTATGTGTGCTTAAGAGGCATTTTGAAAATGTTACCAGCTTGCTGTTGTGTTAGTTTCCTAATGATCTTTTATATTTTGGATGCACTTTTTTAGCGAAAAATATGGCTGAAATTTTTCAGATTACTTTTTCCAGTTTCAATACTAAGTTTAGTTTTATAACTGAAGTTCAGCTGAAGCTGAACTCTGAAAATAGGTATAGAGTCAGTGCTAGCTTGGCTGGTAATACAGATGTTGATCAGTATTTTACTGTAGGGTCGTCTTCTCTGAAAGATGTGTTCTCTGTTGCCTTATAGGTTTTGTATTTAATCATATGGCAAAGATATGTAACATTTCTGGTTTTTTTTTTCTGTGCTTTAATTTTTTTTTTACTGTGCCATGTAACTTCCCCCTTCAACCATATAACTTCCTCAGTTTGTAGAACATTTTCATCACTGTATTTGATCAGGAAATCTTATGCAGTTCTTCAGCCATTTAAACACAAGAAGAAATCCCCATCAAGCTGTAGATTGTTAGTAACTGAAACCATTCTGTGGCTTTTGCTGCAGTCTTCAAGGTATGGTAGCTCCTAAAATTTGTGCAGCAGAGGCAATGGCCATCAATTCTATATTGGGAGTATTGATTTCCACTTTCACCCTCTCCCGCTATTTGCAAGCAGGAATCAAGTAATCCACCCCAGGCTGCCTTTGGGGGATTTCTTTGCAAGGGTTGGAAGCAGCGCTTGAGGTTTCTATATGGATTTGAGATACTGAGCCCCAAATCTTATTTGTTGCTTACATCAGATTGTTGATATGAAAGTCATGCATTATGGAACATACCCACTGCTGAAGTATATAAAAATAATATGTGATATTACACTTTATGGCAAAAGCCATATAATGTCAAGAATGGAAATTGCTCTTTACTTCCCAGCCTGTGCACAGCCTTCAGGTCTGAATGAACTCTTAAAAAATATTTGGGAAGACAGAAATAAAACATAGCAGACATTTTGGATTGAAAATATCAGGAAATCAATTAGCTTTTGTAGTTTATTTAGAATAAAGTTCGTTTTCTCAGCATAACTGATAGAAACAATAGGAAATTATAAACCTGCTTTTGCTACTCTAGATCTTTCCCACCATGTATTTTCTATTGTCTTCAAATGAGACTGCTTCTCTTTTTGATTTTGGATTTTAAGAAATGTGAATTAATCCAGCCCCCATTTGCTTTCTTCTGTTATACTAGAGCTGTGTTTCTTGACTGCAATAGGATTTTTCTTTGAATGAAAGATGATGCATCCTTACACAGGATGAGTGAGAGCTTTCCTTTTCACACATTATTATTTCTGTAACTAGTTAAGAATGCTTCTTTTAATACAACTAACAACACTCATATAACCTTTGTTACATTCAAAAATGCATTTAAAAATTGCTAAAGCTATTAAGAAAACAGAACTGGAAGAGTGTGTCTGACACTGACTTGAGTCCCCTGCTTCCTAGTCTTGCATTCTTTTCATTAACCAGTCAAGTGCTCTTTCAAAATGAGTTAGGTTTTTCTGCATCCCTCATTCTTACTGGAACACCGGTTGTGTTTTATCTCTTTCTGCATTCACAGTGCAGTCATATCCTTCTCAGAATTATTTTTATAGCACAAAGAATTCAAGCTCTTCCATCCTCCCTTTGTGTGATATCCTGTCTATCCTAATAGCTCCTTTGTGCACTTGAACCTTTTCGAGACTTGTACAACTATGTTACTTACCCGTCTCATCTGGAAGTACCTGTCCTGATACATCCCAGGTTTGGGTTTCTTTGTTGGGATGGGCTTTATTATGCTACAATATATTACCATCAAAGATGGTCATAATGGATCAGATCAGAAGTTTATCTAGGCCATTATCTTGTGTCCAACAGTACCTGTAAGGAAATGCGTAGGAGAGAATCAGATCAGGGCAAGCATATATGACACCCCTAATTCTCTCCCTATACTCAATTATTGTAACTTAAGTATTTCCTGAGCTACAGCTGTTTTCTATGGAAGTATTAGCCCTAACAGATTTTTGTTCCATGCTCTTGTCTAGTCCCCTGAGGTCCATGTAGACTTTTAGCATCCACTGCATCCCTTAATGAACAACTACATAGACTGGACAACAAAGAAAAAGAGATGGTTCTTCAGAAAATAGTGACCTAATCACAAGGTCTTGCTTCTGAGTAATAATGGTCTGCTGAGATCCCATCATTTAAAATGTGAAATACACATGCATTATTTTTACATTCATTTATATTAAATTTCATTTATCATTCTATTGCCTAATTACTCATTTTATAATGGTCTTTCTGCATTTCATTTCAGTCAGCCCTACCCTCATGAACTTTGTATCATAAGCGAACTTACATTATTGCTTACTCATTTTTCCAGTTCATTTATGAATGTGTTGAACAACATAGGCCCCATAACAGATCCCACCTGAACTATGTGTGTTCTGTACTAAGAACTGACCATTGACTCCTACCCTCTCCACTCTGTCTTTTGAACAAGTATTTATCCATGTCAGGACTTCTGTCTTACGTCATGGCATCTTAGTTTTCTTAAAAACCTCTGGCAAGGAATTTTGTTGAAAGTCTTGGAAATCCCAGTAAATTCAATCAGCTGTCACCCACTCCTTTGAAGAAATCCATTAAGATTGCGAAGTAAAACTTCAAAAGAAAGACACATTGACTCTACCATCATCTTTAACTTCTGTCCACTATTACTATCCAGTATTTCATTTTTTGTTAAATTGCCTGACACAGGCTTAAGGCTTTCTGTTCTGTAGTTCTCTGTATCTTTCCAGATTTTTCTTGTTTTAAATTGGCAATTACTACCACCCAGTCATGCCTACTAAGGCAATTTTTAAACTAGAGATTATGCACCACCGTTAGGAGCTGAGCTTCAGAACTGTTGGGTGAATGCCATATAGTCCTGAGGATTTGTTACATTCCTCTCTTTAATTTCTTCCATATCTCTTCCACAGTTAACTGCAATTTTACAGGTTATTAGGCTGTTAACAAAGAGGAGATCCAGCATGTGAATTTCCCCGCACCAGTTCAGAGAATTAATTTAGTTTCCCTGCAATAGCTGGTCTTTCCTGAGCGCTCACTGTACACACTGATCATCAGTTGGCCCTACAGACTCTCTGGCAGACTTCCTGCTTCTGGTGTGTGTGAGGAAAGATTTATTATTGGTTTTGATTCTTTTGCTAGTTCTCTTCAAAATCTTTTTTGTTTGTTTGCCTTACTGAGTTTTTATATTTACTATGCCAAAATTTATGATTCTTTCTATTTTTCTATTTGGGCACGTCTGCATCTTTTTGAAGGATGCCTTCTTGTTCTTACAACCTCTCTTATCCTGCTGTTTAACTATACCACCCTCTTTCTGCCTTTACTCGAGCCTTCCCCGCAGGCCCCCCAGGCAGCATCCATTGGCTTTGTGCTTTCAATATGGTCACCCTTAGTAGCTTCCATATTTCCTGTGAGGATTTAATTCTCTTAGCTGCTCATTTACCTTCTTCTTAACAAGTTTCCTCAATTTTTCATTATGTAGTTTCCATTTCTGTCCCTTTGGCGTTTTATGTTCAGTATATGTAATCCAGGCTCTCTTCCTTAGCTTTGATCCACTCTGTGACAGATCTGTATTCTAAATTCAAAATATAATATAAAACATTGTTTCTTCTTGTGTTGGTTTGATTTCCTTACTCTCTCTTCCCCACTCCCTCATCTGCAATTTGTTCTGTTTTCTCCCTCGGTCTGCGATGTTGCCCTCCTCTTTCTTGGCTTTTGATCCTGGTTCTTTCAGAAGCCGGGATTTTTGTTCTTCTTGTAGGTCTAGCTGCACTACCGTATTCTTGTTGCAAGTTTTCTTATATTTTGACCTGTTTCTTTTCTGTTTACTGGGACATGAAACCTATCCTTCAGTTCTGTTTCTCTCGTATTATCTTTTTTCTTTCTCTGCTTTGTCTTTCTTGTCCTATGCTGCTGTGGATCTTCCTGCTCCTATTGTGGCCCGTCAGCATGGGTTTGTTATTCAGCAGATGTTTGTAAATTTTGTCTTGTCTAGACAGGCTTTTTTCTTCTTTCTTCAGCCACAACCTCATGTCCTAGCTGAATCTTCCCTTCTGAGATTTCTAGCACAATGTATTTCATGCATACTGACTATCTTTCAGCTTCAATGTGTGTTTCTTTTTGCTGGGTGAATATTGTTTTCATCTCATGCATATTTCTGTCTTTATAGAGAGATGACAAAGGAACATTCTCATGCAAGCTCCCCTGATGTCTGTGAACAGCTCCTAGTATGCTCTCGTGCCCTTGTCAGCCATGGTTTCTCATCTAGCCATTTGCCTCATGTTATCTGTTCAGTTACTGCGTGCAAAGGTGCAAATATGCCCTTGCTCCTTCAGCATTGCTTACCCATATTCACACCAAACTGCTGCAAGCAGCATCTAATCCAACCAACCACCAAGCAACAGACAAACAAACAAATTCGCTTTCAGCCAATAAATACGTGTTGTTTCTCTTCACTAAGGATAAGGCCAGAACAATCTCTTGAGTGCATTCTGTTGCTTGCTTCTGGTTGCTGAGAGCTATTTACTTTTTAAGATTTAAAGATAACAAATCTCGTGGCAACTTCATCTCGCTGATGTTAAGTCTCTAAACATTTCTGCTGGCTTTCGTCTAAATATGTTTTGGAACATCTGGGTATGAAGATATGTTCGTATCTCAAGACAGTGTGAGATGCATAGTGTTTGAAGTTAGATTAAACTCTACTGTGGAAATTCTCTAAAGACTTGGAAATGCATGAATTGGGGAGTAACAGAGGTAGAATAAGGTATTTCTATATTTTATTAAAAAAATACTGTCATTCAGAGAAAGACATGTAGATCATAGGAAACCTCCATGGGTAGTGTTTTTCATCTGAATTTTCTTGTGAAGTAATTTCTGAAAGTTATTTTCCTATCGTATGCTTGGATTAAAAAAAGGTGGAAAGTATCACCATTATAGAATTTCCAGCATTCGCAGTCTGAACTAATTATACTTGATTTTAAAACATTCTTTGAGCTGTTGTTTTCCTAAGCCAATTTTTATTCATCGTCCTAAACAATATTTTAACTATATTCCAAGCCTTACTGTGTAATTTCCCACCAGCTCAGAAAAGTCATACTTTCTATTGAGGCAGAGCCCATTACTTCACAATGTGCTTGAATAAATCTGCTTGATTTATAACTGTTTTGATCTCTGAATTTTCCACCAAGCAGAATCTTTTAAAAAATGGGATCGTTTACATTTGAGTTTGATTCAACCTGTGTGGTACTGGCAGCAGCGTGAATGCTCATTTTTGGCAGAGCCTCTGCCTTCAACTTTTTCCCTGACTCAGTTTTTCCATTCTTATGCAGATACGTGCTCAAGTATCTCTCACTTGTGTATTTAATTCCAGTGTTCTGTGCTTAAATTTATCAGACCAGGTGTTGAATTTTGTAGGCAAAATTTTTAGCAAAACATCTGAGAGAGAGAGAGATAAGGTATGATCTCTACTTAAATGACAGCAGTAAAATGAAGTACGTTTTGTAAACCTGACTACACGCAAACTTTTATGTCCACTCACTCCCTGAGCTGTGCAATTTTAGAAGCTTCTCCGTGTCCCGTGAGATCTTTCATTATCCAAAATGAGGTAAAATGGCTTCAGAGCTTTCCTTTGACTAGATCAGATACCAGTTTCATAGTTCAGCCTTTGATTTTTGTCCTCAAAGCGTGCTCTGTGCTTGCAGTGTTCAAGGCACAAAGATTAGTCTGTGGAATTATGGCATAACTATCATTATGAGCTCATGGAATTTATGAACCGAAATTGTTGGTGTTGTCAAAAGGGACAGCATGTGCCTTTTCCTCTGAAGTTGAGAGTAACCTTCCTCCTTCTTTTGATTCTCCTGTTGGAGGAAGAGGGGGTGTTAGTTCCTTCTGTAAAAAGTAAATTACTTCTTTCAAGGACCACCCTCTCTGGGTCAGGGTGAAGCTCCATTTCTTGTGCTGGCTCCTGGTCATGTGCACCTTTTCCTCGTTCTGTAAATAAGAAATTTTAATTAAAACAGTTTCCCTCCTCCTCTACTAGATGTATATACTACACAGTGACATAACTTTTGGAGGTTTAAGTCATTGTTATGTAAGGTATGGGACAACTGGGCAAAACGTGATGCAGTTACCCAGAGTAGAGATGAAATGTCCTGAATTCTGTTTCTAAAAGTAGTGGCAGTAGCTGAGGAGGAGTCTGCCCTTGGTACTTTGTGTTTGCACGGAAGAAAAACTGAAGCAAATGTATTGCTGTTTGAGTTTGCATTTATTTCTTGGATTTTTTAAACCATCCATAACATACTCCAGATACTTGCATTAGACAGGAATATAACTGTTATTTTGCTTCCTGTCAAATAATTAACACACTGAAATGATTATAGCCTAACATAATTACATTCCTGCAAAGAGATTGAAATATTGAGGTTCAAACAAATGCATACTACTGCAGATAAACCTTGCTGAGTTTGATTTTTCAGAACCTGTTCGACAGTGGTTGGTATGAAGGATCTAGTTATCTGAAAATTTGAATGGAAAAGGTTTCCAGTGAAAAGTTTGAATTTAAATATTTTCAAATTATGTAAGCAGAACATACTATGTTTGTTCTAGATAAAATGTTTTATGCTGAAGACATTATTTAATCATGTTATCCACCAGGAAAGAAAAAAATCTTGATATTATTAGAATCCCATTAGGGAATGGGGGTCTATGAGGGGAGATATTTTAGGATAGGAAAGGATTTTGTGACGTGTTTTCTCCCAAACTGCTTGTTCATTTTGTTATACTGTCCTGCAGATGCATCTTTAGGAGAAGCTTAGTGTACCAGCTGATACTTTATCACATGCACATTTTCAGGAACACAAATGTAGGTAAGGCAGATTATTAAAGCTATACGTATAATCTAGTAAATTTGTATACAGGTGTTTGATCCCACAGGAGCGGGTGAAGTAAATGAAACTCTAAACAGAGCATGGTTTTAGGTCGGTCATCATGGGAGACCTGCATAAGGTTGTGGGTTGCTTCTAAGATCCATGCTTCATCTCTGGCCAGACAGGTTTGGTCTGACAGAAACCATGCCATCCTCTGCGTGCATGAAAGAAGTAGATCAGTTTATGATTACTCCAGTACTGTGATAGATGTGCAGTTTAGAAGCTCTTTACTTTTAGTGAGCAAAGTTGAAGTTTCAGCGAGAGTAATCACTTTTTAACTAATGGATATGCTCAGAGAGTTGCAGTCTGTAGCTGATACCTGCTTAGTTTTGAACTGAGAATAAACCTTCAGCAGCTTTAAAACTGCTTTAAAACTAACACTTCTGCAACAGGTCTTAACTGCTAAATTGTTACTAAGAGTTTACTAGTGAAAACCTTCTTCTGAACAGCAGTCTCTGCTTGGTACTAGGTACCAAGTACTTGGTACTGATCTAAAGGAGAATTTTGTCAGTGCCTTGTATATCTGACTCAGGTGTTTTAAAGGTAGTTTGCCCTGACATGTCTCAGGATACAATGTAGCTCAAGAGTAAATTTTAAGCCCATTCTCATAAAGCCGCACCAAATCCTTGTTTAAAAGTTATTTTGAAAGTGGCAATACTGCTTTTATGCCCTCTACACTCTTCTTATGAAAATAATTTTAACTAGGATTTCTCTAGAAGAAATAGCATGGAGAGTTAATTTTTATGGAATAATAGAAAATGTCTTCTGCATTCCCTGTTTCTAAATCTTTTGGAGAGGGTCTGCTTCAGAATGTTTTGGGGTGATTTACTGCACTCTTTGGGAGCTTCTGAAGTTCCCTTAAACATGTTTGTATGTCAAAATTCCACTTACTAAAGTTTACTCCAAAACCAATTTTAAGTAGTTATCTGTGTTACTAAATAACGGCTAACCATGCATTTATTACATCCAGTTGATGTAAGATTTTGCTGATTAACTTACTAGTAACTCTTACTGGCGTGTCACAGGAAGAGAAGGCAAATGTCACAGTAGTTTTGCAAATTTTGCGTAAATTTTGCAAAAGATACAAAATTTGGAAAAGAGAGCAATTATAGTTGTCTGTAGGTGCAGCCTCTTAGCTTTTTAACATTCTACTGAAAGCTTAGGTGACTTGATGTTTGGGTTTCATTTTCCGCCCCCCCCTCCCGCCCCGATGATTGAGAAAAGTGCATTTCACTACCTAGAATCATCCAACAAATGTTAATTATCGTTTTTCTACAGCTTATTGAACAATTGGCCTAGTGAACTCAGATGATTTCCTCATTTTCCTTAATTCCATCTCTCTCTGACTGGTCAAAGTTTTGCTACAAGATACCTTGCCACCCCACTTTTGCAGGCATGAATTGGAAAATGGCTTTCTATTACTTGGGTAAATTCATTTTCCTAAGCAATATAATCTCTTTGCTGAAATAGTTCATCCCAAGAATGAGAGTGGGGATAAAATTCAGTGGTGTGAGAAAGTAGCTGCTGAAAGTTTCTAATTATTCTAATAGAGCTTTTCATAGTCAGGTTGTGTGTCAGACACAGCAATAGCAAAGGCATGCAAGCTGGTAGTTCTGTCAGCTGTAGTGATGCTTTTGTTGTTAACAGGGCTTGTATGCCTAGTGGAAGAGCAGGTATGATTTCGTGTGCCAACAGCTCCTTGTAACTCTGTAAGAGCTTAAACCTGGTCTATTTCTAAAAGAGATGGATCTGAATGTTCAGTGCTGAACAAAATCAGTGCCTAATAATGTTTATAATGTTTCTTCTTCATACATAGAAAGTTAGAAATTAGAGACAGAAAAAATTATCATCCAGCTGCCTCCACTCTACATGCAAGGTTATTCCTTTAAGTGAACATTATTGTCTTTGCCTTGCTTCTGTGTTGGTTTTAGTACCTTTATCCATCTTGCATAGGTGACTCGATATAGCTCATCTGAAACACGTATTTGTTTTGTATACCCATCTATTTCAGCTTTTCACTGCTTGGCAAAAAATGTTATGTAATTAACTCTGGATATTTTTCCTCTTCTAATTCTTTCTGGTATGAATTAGGCCGTTCTCCCCTTCTATTCAGCAAGGACATATTTTGTACTAATTAATATTACAGCATTAAGAGAAACTGCTTGGAGGCTTACTGGCTCAGTGCCTAATTACTGCCTACATATTCTTGGTTAAGTGGGACATGAGCAATATCTTTTCAAACACACAGACATACAGAAATGTTCAGGGTTGTTATTCAAAAGCAACCTTTTTTCCCCTCCAGTTGTCTGCCCAAATCACACTAACATTGTTACAGCTTATTTCGTAAGTCAAGATCTTTCTTCATGTTGCCTTTTGAAAATGATGTTCACTCTTGCCTCAGCTCAAAGTCCATCACAGACTAAACTGCTACAAAAGGGCAGACCTAAGATAGCTTTTTTTTCACAGAAAAAAATGGAACAGGAAATCTATTTTAAAATATAGTTTTTCCTAAAAAAAGTAGTAACACTGATGAAACCATGAAAGTCTTTTTTCAGAAATTCTCTACCAATATGCCGTATTTGATATAGATACTGGAAAATGTGCAAGGATTTATCCAGAATGCTTGTATAAGTGTTTCTCAGATTGGTTACCCACATGCTGTAAATATGCAAGAACTGCAAGTAAGAAGTGTTTTCTAGCAGCAGTATATCTGTGTTTAAGAGAGTACTTGCCAGGATAATTAGGGATGTGAAAGATCAGATTCACTTGGGATGGGAACATTGGGCAGAATTGCTCAGGGAGTGGTAATTTATAGCATGAGCTTTATCATTGGGTACTTTGGTGTTAATTAGTCTTGGCTAGTACGCTCCTATGGTATTGGTCCAATGGACTTTTTTTGTTACTATGATTTTATCATTGGTAGCAGCATGATCATTATTTCTACAAGTGTTAGTGAGCACTGTAAGCAAGTTGATATCCTTACACGTGTGTTTAGTCTAAATTTATGTTATCTCTAGGATTTGACTTTATTTGGTAACTAAGATAAGTACAAGATGATTGTAAAACTGACCAAAAGCTTTCTCACTTAAACATACGATGCTTTTGTTGGGTAAGGTTAGGAAAAACTCTCTTGGCTGTGCATAAAGATGATTCTCCAATTAAGAAAGGAATGTTCTTATTTGTATGGTTCTCTTAGCAGATGAAAGCAGATTTACTGTATGCAGTGTGGTTTGAGCTGTGTGGTTTGTTCACTTACTTAGCAAATACTTGTAGCCTGTCCTAACATTGTGTTTTGCTAAAAGTGAGCAAAATCCTGGTTTTATGTTCATTAGGCATACTTTCTTACGTATCAGATTATCACTACCTCCTACGCAGCCACTATGAAGCGTCCTAGCTTTCTAGCTTCTGTCCCCTCACAGGGATCCTTGATAGAGTCTGTGCTGATGGAGACTCCTTCCAGTCTGAGCCATGGGCTAGGCTGGGATTGGAAGATACAGGAAATTAATTAAATTTTATTTTAAATTCTTCATTCCCACGTTTCTTTAATGAGGAAGATAAGCTGCATCCTGGTAAGGAGGGTCAACATAATGTCAGGAATATCTTTTCCTCTTTTCCTGTAAGCATTAATCCAGATTTAGCCAAGTGATGCAGCTATATAAACATTCTCTTCTTGTACATACACTGTGGATACTAGTGAAAGCTACAGCCCTGAAATTTGCAGACATTCCTCTGCACTCATCACGGTTTATTGTTCCTGGGTTCCAGCTTTACCTATGGCTTGTCACTTCCACAAAGCCTTTGCACAGATCCCACACAGGCTTTGTTTGGGGTTTTCCCCCCATTTTTTTTCCCAGGGAACACATTGCAGTTCATTGTGCCCGTTTGGTGCTGTCATAAAATGTGTAATAGTTGAGATGGGATAGAATGATTTTCGTATGCTCACAATCCCCCTCAGCTTGGGCACCTGGTGTCAAAAAGAGACATTTTAATTGGAGGGTAAGAAAAAAGGCAAGACAGGAGGGAACATTTCAGGAGGTGGAAAGAAGAAAGGCTGGGAGCAGGGTAGCAGCAATGAACCTATCTTTTTATGGCACAGGTGGAGCAGATCATGGGATCCATGACCATTTTACCTATCCTACTAGTCTGCAGCACTTGTCAGTGCTGTTCCCAATGGGTCTTGTGGGATGAAAAAGTGAGTAATCATATGGTATTAAAAGGCTTTATGCAAAAGTATCCTGAAATAGGCTGCACAGAGAAACCTTAATTATTGGAGTTCAGACATTTGAGTGAATCTTTGTATTTTAAAATAGAAAATGGATATAGTGAACAGTATATTTCCTCTCTGTTTTCTCAAAAAGTGATCTAATGTAAAATTAATTATCAGCTGGCTCAATTGAATGTGGACCACTGCGCACAGCTCTTCCACTGAGAACAGGAAAGGCATTGCAATATCCACATCATCTCTGAAAGAGAGAAGGCTCTTCTACCCCTACTGACAGAACTGGGAAACTCTATCAATAAGTACTTCATAAATATAGATGAAAACAGTACTCACGTTTTTAATCTTTCTAAAAGATCTAAAGCATTTAAATTTGCAGTTCAGATGATGTATCCCCACTTGGCAACTATAAAATAGGCTGCCTTTTTAATATTCACTCCAGGGATATAGTGAGCAAAATAAGATTAAAGATATGATTTTAAAATAAGATAGGAGGTTTCTGAGGGTTGTGCTTTGTAGACATGTTTGGAAATATTTGCTCCAATCTACTGAGACAATGTTTTACTACGTATGAAAGATACCTTAAAGATGTGATTTAGGACAATGAATGTACATTTTATATAAACATGTTTTATCCAGTAAAGACCAAGTATTATTTTGAATTGATGAATTTATTATCATGACAATAATATAAATCATAGGAAAGAGATAATACAGGAGGAGAAAGCCAGAAGGATTAATCACTACAGTCCACAGGTGAATTGTTTTATATGCTAATGAAGTTTTATAATGCAGACTGGATTTTTTTAACTGGCTGAGTATAAAAAAGTGTTGATTTGCAATCCCTGCAGCATAAATAGTACATTTCTTCATCAGTCAGCAATACTTTTATTACTATAATTATACTCAGAGGCAATAGGATTTTAGGCATCTGATTTTATCCAGATGATAATTATATATTTATTACCCAAGTTTCTAATGTTTATTTTGAAACAAGACATTCCTACGCATGCTCATGTGTGCAGGAACACTCAAGGCCTACCAGGAATTACAAGTGCACACTTGTACATATCGAAGAAACATGGTGTGTTCATATTATTTTTTAAATGGATTGAACGTCTCACTTTCTAAACTATAGTTATTTCCTAGATGGATAAAATATTTTATTATTGTTAACAGTATCTGTTCGTCATAGCATATTGAAGGGTAAAGTGGGAGCAACTGCAAAACTGTTCTTTTTTCTCAGACTGTCACACATAAACAAAAGTACCAGCGATGCAGATTATGTTCTAGTTATTCCATCGGTAGAGATCATCAGCATCTTTCAGTAGAGAAGAAACTAGGATGCAATGTTTTTAGTATAAGCAAAGAGGAAGAAAAAGCCCTAGTAAAAATTCAAGTAGTATAAAGGAGTTTTAAAAGTCAGAAGGAAAATACTGTTCTCTTCAAAATTCTTGTGAAATTGGCCTACCATGATCCTTAATTTCTGGGCTTTTCTCCACCCTGGAATCAACATCAGTATCAAGTTAGCAAATACTTAGTGGCTTCAGCTGAAGCATTTTAGCTTCTTTGACTGCCCTCATTGAAAACACGATGCAATGATGAATAGCAGTTTTTGAAAATCAAGTGAAGTTAATTTGTAAATCTCTACACAGACACTCTCTTTCAGAAATATAGTAGCCCAGGGCAAGTATCTGCGGAGGAGTGGAATGCATATGGATTCACAGCTTTAGTTCACAAAATCTTAGTGTGATTCCGCTTTTTTCTCCAACAGTGTTTTATAGCTTTTAAGTTTATTGTTCCTCTCAGAGTTTTTGAACTGTTCATTCTATTAGTTTTTCCTTCCCATACACTGGGATAGGTAAATAGCCTTCTGCATAGCTCTTTATATATACTATTGGAATTATTAGTGCTTTCATTGTAAGTGAACGCTATTTGAGAGATACTCGTAGAGTGATTTATCTCTTTTCAAGTATCAACTGGCTACCAGGTTTAGAAATAAGAATATTTATATTTCTTTCTCTGCATCTGTGATTGATGACAGGACCACTGGTGCTGTGCTCTGTGTGGGGGAACACATTCTAGGGAATGCTGTCTGGCCAGATCTGGAGATACAGATCTTAGTCTCTCTGTCATCTTTTGTAAGAAGATCTGGGAGGAGTGAACACACAGGATCAGATTTGAAAGAAAGAAAAGGTGGTGAGGAATTCTTCATCTTAAGCTTGAAATAGAGGAAAGGTTCTACCTCATGCTGAGCTTTTAGGCTGAATAGTTGTGTGTGTTTTTTTTTTTACCTTGTATTATTTTGATTTATTCCATCCTTTTGATATTCCACAATCATAGTCTTTAAAGAAAACACTGTTAATTTAAAATACATTCTCTTTGTGGCATGAAAATTAATTCTGCAGTATTTCAGAACTAACTTTGGTACCTTATTCTAGTATGTATGAGTGTATATAAACAATGCGGGTTTTGGTTAATTATACTCAAGAAAGCTGAATTTAAAGTAGGCTGAGTAGGAGCCTGGAACCTAGGAATCCTAGGAGAATGGAGGGTTTGTCTGTATGTCTGGTTGTGAGAAGCAGGGTTTAGTTAGTGTTATGGTCCATGTTGCCATAGAAATGGTACTTCAGTTTTTCAGCAGTCTTGTTTGTGGATAGCTCAGGAGCAAGAGTTTGGACTAGAGGACTGTGGAGACTTCCTCCAGTTTTATGCTTCTGTTTAAGAACATGGAATTCCTAACAGCTACTCAATTATGAAAATGATTGTGCCAGACTACTCATCATATTTCACTGCGTATGCATGTTAAAAAGCATTTCTCAATGACTGCAGATGGTCAGTGGAGACCCAATTATTATCTGAGATGCTGAGGGAAAAATAATTTCAGTGTCAATTAACCAAGTTCTGCAATGACACTGGTATATCCTATTCAAAAGAGAAAACTTGCTGTGCTTGCAGACTGGTTGATAATACTGTAAAAATTGAGATTAGCAAAGTAAAATTCTTAATTTGGAAGAAAATAGAGACTTCATTATTTACATTAACAGCATTTTAAAGCAAGATTATAAAGGTGAAATAAAGCAATGGCAGGGCTATTTACTTCTTTAAAATTGCAAAGTAAAATTATAAAACCCAAGTCCATTAAAATAAATATGCAGGTTTGCTAAAACTTGCAAGAATAAGAAACTTCTCCCTTAAGAACTGTAGATGATGTTTCCTGGACATCTTTGCTTCAAAATTCTAGTTTTATACTGTGGTACACCAGAACAGGGCTTGGACAAGCTTTTTAGTTATTCATTGCTGCTTTAGGCTGGCAAAATATAAATGTTTTCAGGCCATTTCCATGCTTGAGCAGAATAGATGGTGGAGCCCCAAGTGGGTCATTCCAAAATAATCAACTGGTATTAGCATTGTAGTACATTAGCATAGTTGACAAACATTAAGTATATTAATGGTATTTTGCCTCTTTTTTTGCTTTTGTTAAGTTTTAACGTTAGTATGACAAAGGGAACCTCTGTGGAATCATAATATATTGTATTGCTGTATATGGAATATACTGCCAAGATGTTCTGCTTGTACCATCATAGACTAATAAAACCTCATAGTCTTTGCCATTGACTTCAATGACAGTCATCACTGTCCCTCAAGTAGAAATTTCACTGGAGATTTCATGTGTAATGTGAAAGTCTCCAGTTTCAAGACTTCATCATATGATATTGCTTCATGTAAGAAAAGGATATTCTCTGTATAGAGTTATGTATACACTGTTTAAAGACTATGGTTTGCACAATGCCCTCAGAGATCTTAATTATGACTTTGCCCACACTGGGCTAGCCCACTGTTAACTGAACACAATTACAGGCACCAGAAATTTATTGAGAGTATGGTGAAATCATGATGCTAGCTCATGGCAGAAGGCTTTGAGTGTGTCTCTGCATCCAAAAGTTCCGCACACGCTGTATGCTTCATCCCATGTCCCAGGTTGATGCAGTCCCATGCAGAGGTTCTGGCACCTCCAGGTGGTGCCAGACTAGAGGCGAAGCAGCAGTGGTGCTAGAGACTCCTAGAAGTCATTCCCTCCTCAGACTAAAGTGCCTCCACGAGGTCTGAAGTCAGTTCATCTGGGGTATCCTCATGGAGTAACTACCATGGATGGAGGAGTAGGGCCACATTTCCTTCTATATTGGTTACTGACAAAGTAGTGGTGCAAGGTCAGAATGGATAGGAAACTCTTGATGGCTTTATGGTGGCAGTTTTGTGTAAGCAAGGACAGAAAGACACCGCAGAAGCAGGAAGAGAAACAGAAGTAAGACTTGAGACTCCATATATGAGACTTACAAGGGAGATGCATGTCACTGCCCCTGCCACCTAGAGTTACCATGTGTGACAGACAAAAGGATGAGGAAGAGCTTTCCAGAGTACCCAGTTGAAATATCTGCTCTTTGGAAACCGAAGGTTTATGGGATAGCTTTCCTCTGAACTGCTGAAGTGGGAACACTTGATCTGGGGCTCAGATTTGAACTAGTCTGAAGTAAAATCCCCAAAATGTGTATTGTGTAATTGCAAGGTCCTCAACAGCAACTGTATTCTTGTTTTGATCTGCTCTTACTGTGCTGCCCTACTTGGTGAAGAAGTCTGAATTTAGGAAACCCCAAGAGCTATTCTTTTCCTGGGTTCCTTGGGTTAAAATATTAACCCAAGCCTTCCTATGCCTGGGCTTCAGCTGTCTGTCCCTCCTGCACTGGAAAGCGGCAGGCAACTCTCTCCCTACAACAGCTGCCCGCCTTTTTTCCTTGCCCGGCAACCTTCCCCTCTCCTTTCGTCTTTTCAGTACATGTAATTATCTTTTCCTTACTTTCACCTGCAGCGGCAGCATCCCTTTTGTAAGCAAATAGTCCCTTTCCCTTACTCCATTCAGCAATGGAATTACCTGTTACCTTTATTATTTACTCTAAATTACCTTCATTTCCCTTACTTTCTGACCCTTGCCCAGAAGTTGCCACTCAGCTATGATGCCTCTGGCTACTGGTACTGAGCAGAGAGAGTCTGGAATGGGTGGTTTGTCAAGTGAAACCTAAAAAGCCTGGATGCTGCTAGTCTAGAGAAGCTCCAAGCTAGTCTTGGGAGAAGACGTCTTCCAGCCCAGTGAGCCACCCATCTGGCTGTTCTTTTACCCTCCATGCCCCTCACAGTAGTCATCTGTCTCCCTCAACAGCATCTGGTGCTTAAACAGTTGTTCTGTGACTCTTCCAAGGGATCCTGTGCCAGATGGCAGGATCCGCAAAATGGATCCCTGTCACTCTCACTACTTGTTTATTGGACTTGAACACAAATATAATCTAAATGAAACCAGCATTAAACACTTTGCATAGTGTACCTTTTAGCTAATTTATTCTTTTGCTAGTTGGATGAACTCTTTGGATCAAGATTTTTATAATGTAAGTAATAACTGCCAACTCTTATTTTTATTGCTTTTTATTGCTTCAGGCGAATATATTATTTTGATACTTAAATAATTGGCAACAGAAAGTTGCCAGTTACTAGAAAAATTACAACAGTGAATCATCAAGTCAGACAATCTTTTTTTTTTTTTAAAAAAAAAAGGGGGTGCGGGCTATAAAAGTTATTTTGTTCATGTCCCTTGTCAAAAGGAAATATCCTGAGCAGGCTGGCCCGAACAGGTAGTGTTGCTCAAATATTGATAATTAGAAATACTTCCTGACATATCCCAAAGCGCAGTAAGCACTCTCCACTGAGTACGTGTGGTAATTTGAGCCATTCTGCAGCGTGGCCAAGAGCAGCATGATCCAAAGTGGAGCTGGTGGCTCCGTTTCAGCGCTGTTCACATACTTTTACAGTGAGACAAGCAGCCTACACAGACCCAGGTTGCCTAGCGGATATCTGGGGTTGTGCTTGCTAGTGTAGTTACAAGGAGGACAACACTGCAGGTAGTAAAGGTACTGTGTGCCTAAAATTGAGTGCAAAGCAAACTGTGATGGGAAATGCTTCACAAAGTTCAATTCATCATTTAAAAATTTGATGTAGATAAGGATCTCCTCTTGGTAGGAGCAGATTCATCATCTGTTTTTTTCATGGCAGTTTATTTTGATAGACTGAAGATGAAAAGAATGTGGAAACAATAAGCATTGTTATTGCTAAGTAGTATTTTGGTTTTTAAATAGATAATGTTTTAAAATTGGAAGTGATGGAAATGCACTTAGCAAAAAAGCATTTTATCACAGTATGCACTGAAAGTTAAAGCCAAGTGGTAGTAACACAGCAATTTTGTACAGTTTTATGCAGTCTGTTTGTCAATTCTAGTGCTCAGACTTCATAATGTACTTTTCTTTTAAGTTTAAATACCCATCTCACAATGTATGCAAGGCAAATGATTGGTGACTTTCTGATTTGATGAACAATTATAATCCTCATCGGTGAATAATGTGTTCTATCAGGCGTTTGTTAAACAACTTCTCCATAAATGCCTTTTAAACTTTGTTTCTGTCTATCATGTTGAAAGTTTTGCTGAAACCTCATGATGGTGGGGACTGCACTCCATGGGCGAGGCTGTAACAGAAGTGTGTCAGTATCTACATTAACTTTACCATTGAAGTTGAACACTACATATGCTGTTATTTTGAGAGCACTGCTCAGCGTTTTAGAACACATCAAGTTGTAGCACTAAATGTGATTCCATTCTTGCAGCAGAACATGATCAGTTGAAAACTGTGTTACAGTGGTATAATACTGGTTTTAAATCTAGCCAGACCAAGATTTACTTTTGGAATGTTAAGTTAGTGCTGCAATGTGCATATACCTTACAAAATATTACTGTGCTCAGGTTAAGCACACTACCCAACTATTTCAGCAGAACTAAAACTTGTAACATCTTTTTGTGGTAATATAAGATGAAATTGCTGAAGAGTGATTGTTCAGCAACATACAGTGTCTCCACCAATATTCTTATTTGCACTGCAAAATACATTTTTGAAACACACACACACTCCAACTTAAACAAGCAGGACTGTGTTTTATATGAAATGTCAGAGTTAACACCTGTATGCAAAACAGCATTCTAAAAATTAAGAGAGGTAAGTAATTGCAAGAAGTCACTGTTAGGAGAACAGTGAGGATATATGTGCAGTGATTTCACTAGTGCACTGAGATGTATTATACACTGAGAGTGATGCTGCTTAGAAAGTATGATAATAAGGTACATTGTGCTTTTGTACTGGCTTTTTGCTCCCAGTTCTGCTTCATATTCTGGTAAATGTTGACAGTTGTATCCGCAGGTTGATGCCTGTTACGGCACTGTCAGGAATGATTCTCCTGTAGTTCCAAGTCACAGAATCACAGAATTCTTCAGGCTGGAAGGGACCTCTTCAGATCTTTTAGTCTAACTGCACATGTGGAGTCAGCTACAGTGGGCTTGTACATGACCCTGTCCAGTCAGGTTTTGAATATCTCCAAGGACGAAGACTTCACAGACTCCCTGGCCGGACCATTCCAGTGTTTGACCACCCTCACAGTAAAAAAAAAAAAAAAAAAAAAGTATTCTCTTGTGTTCAGATTGAGTTTCCTGTTTTTTCTTAAATTTGTGCCCATTGCCTCTTGTCCTTTCAGTGGTCCCTGCTGAGAAGAGCCTGACTACTACTTCTTCATTCTCATCCATCAGTTATTTCTATGCTAAGGCTCCCCTGAGCTTTCTTATCTTCAGGCTGAAGAGTCCCAGCTCTCTCAGCCTCTCCTCATATGAAAGATGCTCCATTTCCTTAATCATCTTTGTATCCCTGTATACTCATTCCAGTTAAGTCCAAATTTTTGTTGTACTAGGGAGCCCAGAACTGGGCACAGCACTCCAGATGTGGACTCAGCAGTGCTGAGTACCAGGGAAGGATCACCTCCCTCGACCTGCTGGTAATGCTCTGCCTAATTCATCTGAGGGGGCTGTTCATCCTTCTTTGCTGTGAGGGCACGTTGCTGGCTCCTGTTCAACTTCTTGTCCACAAGGACCCCAAAGTCCTTCTCTGCAAAGCTGCTTTCCAGCCAGTCAGCCCCAGCCTGTACTGCTGCGTGGGGTTGTTCCTCCCTGGGTGCGTTTCCCTGTGTTGTGAACTTTGTAAGATTCCTCTTGGGTCAATTCTCCACCATGTCCAAGTCCCTCTGAATGGCAGTGCAACCAAGTCCCACTGTGTTGTAAACAAATCATAGGAACAGAGTAGAAATTAGGATAGAGTTATTTTCAAAAAGTGCTTTTTAAATAAATTCCACAATCAAAATTAGAGAGTAAAAACCCACAAGAAACACTTGGTTACGGTAAAAGAGATGGGTCTGTTCTTATCCCACCATCTGAACATGTTAGAGCATGCGGGTTTACAATTTGAAACAGCGTATGAATTAACAGAAAAATCAATAGGTGGGTTCTTTCCATAATTATTACCAAGAAAGAGATGGTGGGAAAGCCTGTTCTCTGATGGGTGATGGGCTTCCTCACATAGTTATTTGCAGATAAAAATTAATTTGTTGCTATGGTACTCTCATATTTGAATTGATCGAAAGCAGAGATGCTACAAAACAAAGAGGAGAATTCTATACAGATTTTAGTCTTACACTCAATAGGTTTTTCCTTGAAAGAGAAAAAAGTTTACTAGTCCAAGAAATTTGCTTAAAGCATCCCTTTTTATAAATATGTGTGCATTTACAAAACTATGATCATTATGTTTATTAACATCATATGTGGTTTTATATCCAAGAAATCAAGAATTTGATACGTGGACTTTACTCCACATTATAGTCAGTATACAGATATGTTTTGTCTTAAATATTTGTACAGTATATTTTATATACTGATACTGTTCAGTAGTTTCAATAATCTGTGGGTGAGTGGAATCACACATATACATGTATACAACTTTAAGCAAGAAGGTATTTCTTCAGTAATACTATCCTGTAAGAAATGGTAGGCTTTGTAGCACTTGTCTGCTTAAAAATTTTTCTAGACCTTTGGGGAAAATACTCCTTCTGGAAAAAAAAAAAAAAAGAAACAAAACAAACAGCAGCTGCCTCGTGTGATTGGTCAAAAAAAAGCACTTTTTAAAACAAAGCAATTTAAGAGTGAAGTAAAGGAAGGTGGTGGTACTCAAAAAACTTCATTGAGAAATGATTCAAACATTGAAGTATGGGGAACCACGGAGGAATGGAGTTTCTTTCCTCCAGCATGTATGCATGCAGTTTTGAGAACTTGACTTTAGGCAACTTGGAAGTGCTCTGTTGAATACAGATTTGTAGCAGGGCTTGAGCAGATTGAACTAGAAAATATTTGTTCATTAACAATTGTATTTGCCTAAGTGAGTGGGTGTGATAGGTATGGCTTGGGAATAGACTCAATAAACTCATGCAATTACAGATAATGCAGCTGACATTTTTAGAACACTTTTGTTCATTTGTTAAAATGAAATTTAAGTGAACTGGCAGTATCTGTGAACCACATACAGTATGTGTCATTCATCTGTTGCTTCACTGTATACCTTCCCATAAATTAAGCAACAGTATCTGGCAGGCACGTTTCATTTTTCTGATATGCTCTGTCCTCCACTTACTAAATCTGGGCATTTAACAAATGTGAATGAGATTAATATTATGTTGACTATCACTGAATTTTATGGAACTTCTCTTTTCATCTTAATTATGCTCAATTAGTTGTTAGGACTCTTAAATGTTCATGTTTAATTGGTTTATTTTATCTTGGGGGATTGGTGTAGTAAATACTGCAAACGAAGACTTCTTATGTGCAATGCCACCCCTGTTACTGACCACAAGGAAGAATGAAAAGGAAACTTTTTCCAGTTTCAAGATTCTTAATTTGTTTTGTCTCCATCCTATTATTGGGGTATTTCAAATTCTGCTGAATTCATACTAGATATAAATACTCGGTTTTGTGTTTTCAATTAAAAATTTTTCTACATATTGGTAGTCCACGGAAGTTATAAAAATAACACAACAGAATATAATTGTAAAAATTCAAAATTTCTTTTAAGAATTCTAATTTTTTGATAAACTAAACCATTGTATATTTGAATTTGTCACTTTGTGTTGCAGAACTGTCTTTGCTACACCAAAATATCTTTGGAACCAAGTATTCGAATTTCCTTATGTTTGCATAGTATACAAAGCTTCTCAACAAAAAAAAAATGAAATTGAAGACAAATAATTCATTGCAGGTCTTTAAGAACGTGTCTGTTACTTAACTTGTAGCACTTTTACCCAGACACTAAGTAAATGGGAAATTGAAAACAAATCTGCAAGACAAGGCGAGCAGAAAATACAAACTTATTTTAGAGAGGAGCTATTACAACTGCTCAGAAGTAAAATTAATAAAGACCCTCTTCTTGGGTATTTTTTATAGCCATTTAAATATCTCAAGTTCTATTGTAATTTTCTGTGCATGGGAGACAACTAACACAGGCACAGAATTACATGTAATTTTCTAATGGAACAACACTTTTTGGAATATATTGCTTTTATTTTCAGTGACTATTCAAGTAATAATTTCCAAAGTTATCTTTTATTACCACAGAGAGACTAAGTGCCATTTTTGTGTGTGGGGAAAAAAACCAAAGAATCTGTGGGACTTGGTTAATGTTTTGCTGCTTTTATATCTATCTGTCTATCTATCTATCTATCTATATCAGGTTATATTTGCCTTTAGAATAGATTTTTTTTAAAATGCCCCTCTCCCACACAAGAATTTTTCTCAGCTAAGCGAGATTTTGTAACAAATACAAAGTTCTGTATAGAATCTGAAAAAAAAAAAAAAAATCTTTCCTCTCCATATTACAATCACTTGATTAGGACATCCAGTTACAATATCTAAACAAGTTGCAGGCATTAGGTTCCTGATCTGAATCACTTTATAGGGAAGGAGAGGTTCATTTATACCTGTAAAGGGGGTGTAGGGGAAACGGGCTTCCTGATTTAGTTATCCCTTTTTTTGCATTTAATGTTGGAGTAGAGTAAGTCAGACAACTTAGAGAAAGTATATAGAGATTTAGCAGATTTTAAGTTTAGCAATTCTGCTTTTGAGCAGTTTGGTGCTTCTAAACCAGAGTATCTCGGGAGCATAGTGTCAAAAACGTGTGAACTGCTTGACTTACAGGTGTCCTCGGATTTTGAAAGTTATACTTCTGGTCTTGAGCACCCTTTTCCTGTCCAAGATCTACTGAAAGTCAAAAAGCCCTTCTGTGAATCTGTGTCTAAATCCGATATGTTTTTGGATCCTGTCGTCTGATTTAGGAGTGAATTTTAGTAACTATGTTAAGAGCTGTTCTCCCATTGCCCGGTTTTGTAATTCCAAATTTCTTGTGGATTGTGTCAATCTGGTTCTCTGATTGTAAATAAAGCTTTTGTAGCCCCATATCTCTTTCATCACAATAGACACTGTGAGGTCCTTACGTTACACAGAAGGATATTTATAAAAAACTTCATTTTAAAGCATTTTTTTGTACATGTCAGATCAAATTATTACATAGGGTTTGTTAGGGATTATCTGTGAGGTTGTATCAACTCAGTGTTAATCCTTTATCTGTAACTGTCCAGTTGTTTACCTTCTCCTCCAAATGCTATAACAAAAAATTTTGATCTTGGACATGGAATAAATATTAACAAAGGAATCCTCATGAAATAATGGTGGTCTTGTATTCAAAAATTAACTTTATTCTTTCTATAAATTAATTCATCTATTAACCTGTTTTATGTATAAGCACATAGATGGATATATTATCCTTAGCAATAAATTCTGCTGTCATTCAATCACTGTTTATACAGTGCCCCAGGAAGGGCTGTAGTTCACTGTTACTTTCAACTCCTTTCACATTAAATAAAATATGAAAGACTACCTCTGACTGGTATACAAGCCAGAATTCTCACTTTTTTATGTTGCCTTTGGAATCTGATTCCTACTTTTATTTGTGTAACTGGATTATACAGTTCACCCATTTAAGTTGTACAGTACTGTTCTACCTTCTGATTTTCATTCTTTACTTTCCATGTGATGTCTCAAGCCACAGTTGCAAAGCAGAATTTGCAAAAGAGAGAGAACAGAGTAGACAACTAGCAGAAGTGGTGAACAAAATGTACTTTGGGTGAACATAACATCATTCATGCTGACGTCTCCTTTTGATGATCTAGCATTTGAAGATGCATTAGAAATTGTTTATAGTAGAAACAAAGTTGTGCATTTTCATGCTTTATCAAGACTAATTTAAAGTATTTTTGAGGTACAGATACTGATCAATAGTGCTTTGTGTCTTAAATAAAGCCAATAAGAGATTTAGAATCCTAGCTTAAGTATGGTATGGACATGTTTGTGACAAATGAGCAATTCATATTAGAAATATTTATACTTTTCCAAGAAAGCTGATGTTTATGGGATGCTGTCAGAGCCTTGCAATGCACTTGTCAAAAGCATTGACAGTAACCCTCAGTTACTGCACCTGAAGTACATGACTGCAACCTTCGTATGTGTGACTTCAGAGAGTATATATCTACCTACTGTAAGGCTGATTGAGTTTATTACCAACAGTCTTTGCGGGTACTTTGTTTCATCCAAAAGTCTTGATGTTCTATTGATATAGAATCTTGGATGTGTGTCTCTACATAAGGTTGGACTGACAACCTGGGCAGTAACTAAATAATCTATTTTGGTGACTTGTGATGCTTTTTATGTTTTTACAGCTCTTGCAAGAGAAGGAACTGATTCCAAAATAAACTTTAGAAGATTTCACAAGTAACAAACCTTAATTGCAATTGCAAATTACATAGCAGTTGAATTACCTTGTAAAGTCTTACTTAGATACAAGGATTCATGGACTGTTGTTTCAATGAATGCATGTGAATATGCTTCTTGGATTTTGACCCTTTGGTTATGAATTAGCACTGTTCTGTAAATTTGAACTTTTTTAAAATATTAATTTCAGATTCTGAGTTAACAAATCAGATCATATTAGTGCATGATCTATAAACTGTAGGTGCTGGCAGAATCTCAGAATCATGCAGTACTTCTGCTTTGTACGGCTGTTTATGAGAATCTTTTCTAGTTCTTTTCATCTGAACTATGTTTTTCTTTGCCTAACAGGTTAAGAAATTGAAAATGAACTGATAGCAATTGCTATTACAAATAGCTTCAGGGTTCTTGGATAAAATTAATGTTCTGGAGCTGGTGTGCAATGAGATCATTCACAAATAAATATGTAGCCTGTTTTCCTTATTTTGAAGTTTATTTTCTATTTTATATCAGTAATATAATCCAGGCATTCCAGTCCAAAACAGTACTTCTTGGGTGGTAAAACTCAATAGGTATTTAGTCTCATGCCTTATAAAGCTACTAGAGGCAAATTATAATTGTCTTGAAATACAATGCCTGTCATAACTTATTACAGTTTATGTATTATCTATTGTGTAAATACAATATTGGTTCCTTTAAACACATACTAAAGTCACAGCAGAAAGAAACATCACAGTGGCCAACTCTAGGACTTAGAAAATTGTAGGGTCCATGGCAGCTTTCTCAGAACATTATCAGTTAAGCACATTAAAGGATTGCTTCTACTGACTGATTTGACTTTAGAGCTCCTGGTATTTACTG
Source organism: Calonectris borealis (assembly GCF_964195595.1). Taxonomy (NCBI): domain Eukaryota; kingdom Metazoa; phylum Chordata; class Aves; order Procellariiformes; family Procellariidae; genus Calonectris; species Calonectris borealis. Next base: position 138,504,222 of record NC_134313.1, read on the forward strand.
ACTGCAGAATATGAATTTGGTTGCCACATATATTTACTCAATATGATGATAGCTGCAGAAACAAGGAAGCTTCCCGAAATGCATCCTCATGACATGGAGTGAATCTAGAAGTGTTTTGGGGATGATGATTTTGGCTTAATTACATTTTATTCTATAAATAGGTCTGCATTTTAAAAATAGCTCTGCATTTTAAAATATGTTCTTTCTGATATTTGGGTTGAATTTTGGAGAGAAAAAACTTCCTGATTAATCATTTTAAATGTCATTGCAAAATAATTAATAATGCCTCTAACTGATACTTATTATCTTCTTATACAACCACATATTTTCTTTGGAGTTTGTTTGAACAAATTAATTCTAGTGTATATTCCTAAGGCTTTGAGATTGGTCATAAAAAAATTAAAACTGACAGTTCAAATTTCCATCCTACTAATAGAATCCTATAAATTATATTGAAAACATTTCAAAAAAATTGAAAAATAAGTCAGATATTCTAGTATCAGTCAGAATAATACTCTTGGTATGTTGTATATGCATTACCACTATGAAAGATTTCACTAGTGGGTTTGGACCTAAGGAGTCTATGTCTTGAAAGTGTAGGTTTTGGATTCTTGGGAAAAACTGAACTAGTTGCTTATATTGTCCAAGATATTGGTAAGGAGAACAAAGATTTGAAAAATATTTCAAAAATTTAAGGGGAATGGAAGACAGGAAGTTTTTTTTCTTATACATGTGTCTATTATGCTATACAGTTTATGTAAAAATATGTGCTGCAACATCAATGTTATAAGAAGAGTAAAAGAACTGATGCATGAAGACAAGAATATTTTTTTCAGATGAAGATTAGGCTAAACAATTCAGGAAATCCTTTCTGCTAGTGTCAGATCTGGTTAAAGGAAAGGATATGTGGAGACCAGTGGGAAATAATCTGAAAGCAGCAACTGAGAGAATGAGGATTTTTAAGTCCCATCTTTGGACTGGAGCAAGTCCTTAGAAAGTCTCAGGAACAAGACAGCCTGTGTTTTCTCAATGGACCTGGAAGGGAATCTACCTCTTGGTAGATTTGTTTGACTGGGAGAATGGAATCTCACTTTGTGCATATAAAAGGGTATTCAGCAGCAAAAGTTAATGCAAAAGTTCCTAATGGGCAAGCTTCAAGAAAATAATAGAAAGTTAATCTCAGTAGTTAATGTGAGGGAGGCATTGTGACTGAGGACAACTAGGAGCGTTAAGAGACGAGGTTATGGCACGTACATAGTGCTGCAGACATACTTCTGCTTACTGAATAGACAGCAGATTTATGGAAGTAGAGCATGCAGGGTAAAAGCTGAGATGAAAAGCAGGCACAAGGGAATACAGTTTGTGAAGACAAAAGAGATACTGTGTCAAGAGAGGAATTAGTGGAAATGGAGTTTGAGATTACTTCTTTTGTCCAGAGGAAACTTTTAAAACATGTCCATAAAAAGCCAAACCACACATTCATCTAATCAATACAGGCTGAGGAGATGAACAATGTGAAATCACTGCCCATGTAAAAAGATACATGCAGTTCTAAATGCAGCTGTGAACTTGGAAGCAAATACTGAAGCTGGAAGGAAAAAAACAGTGAGTAAAAGTCGGAGAAAGAGTAAAAGTTGTGCTTTCTAGTTGAAGCACCAGGAGATTCATTCTTAACTAACACCTAACTAATTTGAGCAGCTACGCTAGTTTTTAATTCTGGATGAGGCTTAAACAGAGCTACATTCCTTTTCTTTTTAACCAAAACAAATATATGACATAACAGCTCTACAGGCTGCAATAGCTGGGCTCACACAGTGGGTGCTCAGATTCATATCTGTGCCATCCAGTGTTCTCACTTGAGTAACTGTACCATTTCGTGGGAGTTATTTCCTCGGTAGCTGTGGATATCAAGACCAGAACCCAACAAAATTAAGCTACTATGTTTCCCTTAAACATAAATGTTGTTATTTAAAATACAGTTTTTACAAAAAAGTAATGACTTTTAAAAATCGATTTAAAATTCCTCTGTAGTCTTATGTTCCAGATCTGTAATGATTAACTGCTGTCAAAATTACTATCAGATTGAAAACTACTTAGTGTTCTGCTTGCTTTCATTTTTGACAGTTCTATTCAGAAAATAATCCAACAATTTTGTTAAGCCCTCTAAATTATTCTTGAGTTTATTTTAAATATTATTACCAATTGACGTGTTAAAATACTTGAGAGATCCTGCAAGTGCATTACACAGGTATTTACTTAATATCCAATATCATGATTCTTGCATCACTTCTAAATATTGGTGACAGTAATATTTAGCTGAATATTCATCTTTTATAGGGAAAGCTGAAAAACAAAAACACTCCACATGCAGGCAGTCTACAAGACACTGATATCGCCTCTTTTACCTTCCTGTCTTGGAAGAATGGCAATCCCCTTTCTTATGAAAAAGCTTAGTGCCCATCACTGTGAAAATAGCACTGGTCACTTGTTCTCAGCCCATTGATTTCAATTAGCTTCGGATGATCCAAATTTTAAAGTGAGGAGTAAGTGATGTGGTAAACTCTTACACATCGTGTTTAGTCATGCCCTTGGAAACTGTCATAAATAGTTTCTTAATCAAATGCCTATTATGAGAAGATACTAGGGAGAACCTAACTTATCTTTGCAGACAGTCGCAGACATACTTGAAGTTGCAAGTAGGCACAAGATGGTTTTAGGATGTTTTGAAAGGAAACTTTGGTAACAATTTAATTGAAAGTGTTAAAGGCTGTAAAACATAGACTCTTCTGTTATGCAACTCAAGAGACAACATACCTGAAGAATAAGCTTAACATTGAATGCTAATCTCATAAAAATAGATGTTTCATAGCTAACAAAATATTTCATCTGTTTATATTTTAAATAAAACATCTTGATTATGGAGTACAATTAATCTATCTGCTAAATTAAGACTCATTCCTTTATGTCTTTATTCTTTTTATTCTATTTCTTTCTGTTTCTTTTTAAAGTTTTAAAATAGCCATTTTTCTAAAAGCACAAGACAATTTTTTTTTTGTTATTTATCACTTGGATATATTTTCATTTTGAGTGCCTTTGTTTGTATATAGACAGGCTATTGTGTTACATGGCTTGGGCTGATACTAGCTGGCAGAAAGAGAAGCCTGTCTTGGCAAACCCTGATTTTTATGTAAGAGAACATCTGTGAGCTCTATCTTTGTGGTGTAGCTGGACTCTCATAGCCTAAAAGAAAACTAGAATCTACAAGCAAGCACATCTGTCCCCTTACAATTGTAAGGATTATACATTTTGAGTTTAAGGATAAGGATTTACTGGTGAACCCTGAGGAATGGTACTAAAACTGCTTTATCTGTTTGCTGCGTTTTAGCTACAAGGCAAGTTATGGGCCCTCTTCTGCCTTCCTATTATTGGGCTTATACTCGAAGGGTTTTTTTGGAAACTGTCTATTTGCCCCCCAGCTATGTGATAGTTGACTCAGTAGCTAGTGGCAGGAGAGATTCCTCCATGTGATTCAAGCTACGGAGGAACGATCAGGTGGGGACCCAGACTCAGAACAGCCATCACAGCATGAGCTACCTAGGGGCTGAGAAAGTGAGTAAGCGCACGTGTGATTAGTCCATGTTGACATTTTGTGCTGTTCCGTCATACTGCTAGCAAGTTAGCTGGCTTGAGGATATTTCTACTGTCTCTTTAAAAATTGCATTATACCCCTCAGCCCTGTCCATCCGTTACTACTGTCCACACCTTCCATGGAAAGGTACGGTGTGTCCGGTGCTCGCCATTCCTCTCAGCCACTGGGGGAAAAGAGAGCGCTTTGCCACAGTGGATTCCGGGGGAGTTTTTATGATTCTTCTCCGCCCCATCTGTTGGATTGGACACGGGCCGTTTGCTGCTGCTTTCTGAACCCAGCGCCTCTGCTCACACCAGACTTCAAGGACCATCTTTCCTCTAGGATTAATTATTCAAAATTTATATGCTCCCTTCATTTCTTAGCTGAAAACTTTAACATGGGCAAGTGCTCTGTTTGCACTGGCTTTAGGCTATGAACTGAGGAGCACAAAGAAATAGAGAATAGAGAAATTGAGAGTTTGGATCAACATTTTTAGAAATGGTGATTATTTCCTTGTGCATACTGGATAGGGTTTCATTCAGTTCATGTCCTGGGATGCTGCTCAGATAAAGTGTCCAGTCTTAAGTGTGTAGGCAAACGTTGTGTAGACAACATACCTGAAACAAAACCATAGATAGAGGCAAATACACTTTCTCCATTCACAGCAGTTTTGAGTGTATTTCAGTGTACTTGAGTGTGTTTAGAACTCCTTTGCTTGTAGAATTATTCATGCTTGCAAGAAATGCAAGTTACTTTCCTGCTTATTACATTGACTGCGTGAAGACTGCTTTGGAGCAGGGGACAAGTCCGTGTTCTGTGCAAAGGGATGTTGAGAACAATCAGAATTACCGCAAAATTAATGTATTAAAACGTCATATTGGTGTGAGAGACAAAGGGAATGAATCTTTATTAATAACTTGTGTTGTAACTTGTTTTTCCCCTGCTGACTCCTCTCCTCTTACTCTCCAAGGAGAGATGTCACCTCATGTCTTTGTAACTTTTGGTCTCATTTCTGGACACTTCTTCATCAGTCTGCTATTTTTTTTTGGGGGGGGGGAAGTAGACTAGCTTGGCCTTACATAAAAGTCTTGAATTGTAAGGAATTTATTTTTTTGCCTTCCAGTAGGCTGTAGACAGCAAAAGAAGTCAGAGATGGAACATAAACTATGCCTAAACATCACACAAATGTGGTCAAAGAAGTAGCATTTGAGTGATGAGATGAAAGATGTAGGATGGAAATTCAATTTTTAATGTTAAGGTGTGATTCAAGGGTGTTTTCAAATTTCAGTGTGTAACTTAAACATGATGTTTTTGTGATGTATTCTGCCATCAGTCCCTCCTCACAGAATGATGAGATGATGCAACTCGAGAGCCACTTGCAAGCAACTAGCTAGATTCAATTAAGAGTATCAAATTAGGGAAATCTGTGATATCAAATGCTTAACAATGAGCTTCTGGACAGCCACTCCCTCTCACTGTGTCTCACTGCCCAAAACACTGGCATTTGAGTTACTTTAAAGCTGCTTCTGAAATTTTGAGAGAGCAGTTTAAAAACAGTTATGTATTAGGTCTTCTGTAGCAAAATAGAGAGTTTAAAGTTGAATTTCAGTCTCTGCAACTGCAAAGTAACTGGGCTTATAATACTGTAGTTACTTTGGTTTGTATTTCTGTAACCAAGATTGGAATGTGGCCTTTACCCCACTGAACTGATATTATCATCCTAAAAGTTTGGAAGCCACAAGGCTGGGATGTGAACAATAGCCCAGCACATGTGTACACATACTTTGCCCCTCAGAATCTCTTGTTTTTTGTTTATTTCTTTCCCCAAAGGAGAAGTTTTAATTTTGTTTTTTAGTAGGCTATACAGTTTTTCCTCTGAACCATCTCAAATAAATTGTCTGTAATCAAGAGGAATGTTTCCAATCAATTAGTTACTGCAGCCGTGTGCTTGTATTTCAGATTATTCACAGTCTGTAGGATTTGTATAATGAAGGTTTTAATGATTGAACAGAACACTTATATTGAAATGGATGCAAGCATGCCCCTTGTTATTTTAGGGGGCTGGATGTCAGTTATGCATAATATTCCATATGAAGTTATCACCTAGAAGAGCGGAGAATAGTGTGCCTCAGTATAGACTGAGAGAGTGGAAAAAAATGCTCACGTTTCCTCTGCACTGATTTTCAGCATCCCCAGGAGATTCAAATGCATCACTCATTCTTTCCAAAGACCTTCCCATTTTATTACAGTCGCTAATTAAAAGTTGCCCAGTCTTTCTGTATAGCACTGGTAATCACAATCACAAATTATATGTCACAGATTATGTGGAACCGCTCCTGTACATTTGTATGCAAAATTCTTTGACCTGTGATAGCTAAAGCGTTTCATGTCGTGTACTGCATATTAACAACTCAGATGTTTGCAAACTACTGTGTTCATTTTTTTCTTGAAAAGTGCAACAACCAATCTATATTGTCAGTATAATATGGGACGGGAAGGAAAAACCTGTAATATCGAAATATACTGTGTTAAATTTACCATAAAATATGTACTTTTTTTGCTCTTGCTAGAAGTTTATATGAAGAAGTGCTGTATTGTTTTCTCTGTCCCCGTTAGATAGTTTTGTCAGATCATAAGTAACGATGTCAGAGTGCTCTAAAACTAAAGAGAAACATTTAGATTTGTGCTACTTACCTACTTATAATTTTACGATTACACTGGTGACCTCAGATCTCACTGGGTAGAAACGTCCTACTCAGTTCTTTGAAGATTTTTTTTTTTTACCTGCAGTATATGACACAGTTTGCCTATCAGATAGAGCCTCTGGCCTTGATAGTAATCTCTCCTGATCTTTAGCAAGGGCAGGTCTTTTTATATTTTAAGGATTGAGATAGTTGTGTACTTAATCTTCTACCTCTGTCATTTCTTCTTTTCCCCTTTCTTCTAGCTTGTTCCCCCACCATTTCTCTCTTGTCTTTTCTACGTACACATTTTTTGCCTTCCTACTTACTGCTGACTAGGGCTAAACCACTCGCCATCGAGTGAAACTGAGCTTGAAAGTGCTGTATTTCTCAGCTTAGAATGGGAGAAAACCCGCTCAGCTGTGCTGAACCGCTTTTGCTCTGCTACTAGCCCCACGTGTCAAACGCATTCCTACGTGATCCGTAGCTGCTCTGTCTTCGCTTGGTGCCTGGTGTACTGCAACAATCTGTAAATGATTTGCATGACTGGGGTGTTATGTTTTGCAGGAGGCCAGCACTACTCAACCCGTTTTTCCTCTGTGTGTGTGTGTGTGGTGGGTCTGCTATGTATTCCTGGCCGCCTGCAAAACTTAACACCGCCCATCAAAGTATTTATAGACTCTCACAGTGGAACAGGCAGCAGAGGATCCACCGCACATACACACCGAGGGAAACGCTATTATATGCTGCTGCTGCTGCGTGGAAGGCTTAAATCCCGCTCCCACTTGAATTTGTTAGTGCTATCAGATTGATCCAAAGCTTTCTGAAACCGAAGGAAAGACTTGCCACAGCTTCACTCGACTTCAGCCGTATCTTAGATTTTCAGCAGCTTGCAGTGCTGGTTGTCAGAGGAGAAAGCAAGTTTCCTGTGCCTCAGGAGCATTTCACTTTTCCTATACCGAAAGTAAGAAACAGTTTTTCCTTCCCCCTAAAAACCCATATGGTGTGTTTTACAAGGTTACCAGAGTGACACCTCATAGGGCCTGTAGGTAGCACAGTAACATATATTAACATGAATACATTTCATATTATAGTCTTATTTGGTAACATACTGTATTAAGAGACCACCTCTAAGAAACCTCAAACACATAATATAGTTTTGCAGACAACCACATCTGTTAAATGGCTTATTTCTGCCAGTACTTTTGTACCGGTCCCATACAGGTGGCAGAATTGGCTGCTAGCTCAAGCATTAGGTAGCTTTTTAAAGAACTTAGAGGGAAAAATGGCTGACAGACGGTTGTGCTATCACTACGGGCATACTCACTCTTGCCAAGAGCTTAGATCAGATAGTGGTAGGCGCCGAATGAAAACTCTTGCTTAAGCTGCAATGACTGAATGCACTGAAAATGCTCTTTATGACAAACTCTTCAGACAATTTTTTAGTTCAGGAGTATTTTATTGATTATTCAGTATGATCACGCTAACAATTTTTCTTACAGGGAAAAAAAAAAGACTTGGAGAGGACAAGAACAAGGAAATAAAAAGCCTAGGTCTGCAGGTGACAGCACTGAGCTCATGTCTGTTCCAAACACCGTTCGTCTGTTTTACATCAAAAGAGCAAACTTTTGCAGTAAAAGTTATAACAGAGCTTTCACTTGCTCCCCAGGTGTCTGGACTAGTGTCTAGGCTGGAGTCATGTCATCCTTCTGTTGTGATACAGTGACTGTACGTAGAATGGGTATTCCTCCACAGGAATTTTGACCCCAATCCAAAAAAAAGTGTGAGCTGGAGGGTGGATTAACCGCCTCACACAAAGAAGGGAGCTGAACCCTGGTCACCTACATGTTGTAGAACATGTAGATAATGGAGCTGTCTTAAAACTGCTGATTTAGGGGAATTCTGTCTATTCCGTTCTTACTAGAGAAAGGAATTAATCCTGTTTGGGTTCTTGTTTGTTTGTGCTGTTTTGTTGGGAGTTTTTTAACAAAAAAGCAATGTTTACCTTCAGTTTAAAATCTGTGAAACTTAGGTGAAAAGATACACGCAATAGCATTAGGGACATAATCCTTACAGACTCCAGGAGATTTGAAATACTTGTCTGTCCTCAGTGTATCCACACAGTCATTTTAAATGTTGATGGCTCTCCATTTTCTTATGACAAGCTATAAGAGGCATGGTTGAGCAATGGTACAGGAGAGAGAGATACAGTACAGTGTCACATATTTATGCACAAATTATCAGAGTTTGGGTTGACTGTAGCATGGATGTATAACCGTTTAACTGCAGGTAATTAACTCAGATCTGTCAGAGCTCATTAACTAAGAAGTCTGCTAGGCACCATTAGCTCAGTGACAATTTGGTTTTTCCAGTGCCACTCATCTCTTTTCTCAATCCTCACTGCATCCCGAGTATCTAGATTTTTAAATTATTTCTATTTTGAGGAGTATCCACTAATGAAGAATTGATTGCGTTTTCTTAGTTCAGAAAGGAAGCAAGGCTGTGTATACAGAAGTTTAATTGTGAACCTGCTGGAGTAATTTTGAACCAGCCACCTACCTGAACTCAAATGCTACCTTAATTATTTCTGTATTACTTGAAAGGAAACCTAAAAATATTCAGAGAAATAGTTTTCTTATCTTTTAGAATGATCTGCATAGCTATCTTCTTATTGAGGTAAATTGCTGCATTGATATTATGTATGAGATGTCACTTATCAATAGATCCTCTGACACATGGATTCAAAAATGTGATGTGGAAGCATTTTAAAAAGAAAGGAGACTTCAGATTAATTTGTACTGTTACAGAAATGGAGGTTGCTTTAATATGTAGATGCATGCCACTACATATCTTGAATAGGAAAAAATGCTTCTTCATGAATCTACCAGAGAATTCCTCCTGGTGAGATTAAACACCAAACCATGTTATATGATTGATTTCTAGTAGTGGAAGAACCTCACTCCCTCTTCAGATCATCTTTTTAAATGAAAAATATTAATTGAAGAAGAAAATTTCAAGTATTGAGGTTTTTGAGGCTAGATTCTCTACTCAGTTTCTCTGAGTGCAAATAAAACTGTCAGTATGTGACATCAGGTGAGTTTTGGAGGCACCTGGTATACCCTTAGTATAAATTGCAGCATCCCGTGGAGTTTTAAATTAACAGCAGCTCCTCTGGTACTGCCAACGAGGTCTTTTGCAAGATGCTTGCCTGAACACAGACTATTTCAGCCCTTCTCTCTTCCACTCATGCCTTGTGGTGTGCCCTGGTGTGCACCCAAGCCCACCCTGCAAACGGGAGCAGTGGGCACGCTCCATCTCGCGGTCCTTCTGCTGGCTCCAGCCTTTTTCCGTAAGGTGGCAGGAATGTGCAGTACAGCACAAGTGCTGTCTTGCGGTGTGGTTCGTCCCTCTCTCCTTGTCTGTTTTGGTGGGAAAGGCGTCCATAGAGCAGTTAATCTTTTTTTAAATGATTGTGTTTATGTGGTAGCTACATGGGATTCGTGCCTCATTCTGGGGGGGATTATTTGATCGTTGTTCTATGTATTCTTGATGCATTTGGGTAGGGAAAGAAAGGCACAACTATCACTTCCCAGCGATACTTAGGCTACATCTATACTGGTAAGTAGAACAAGCCAGGGATGGTCCTCCTGTCCTAGGGCTAAAAGGCACAGCATGCCTCACGACCATATGGCTAAGTTCTCGTTTTCCCAAAAGAGGGTGGCCTCATTCAGACTCTCCCTTGGGAGCAGTCCCTGGCCTGCACTGTCCCCTGAACCATGCCCAGCCATTGTCTGGGAACGTGTTAGCTGGCAGGAGCCAAAACTGTGCCAGGGAGCGGGCTTACAATGGAACAGCAAGGGCAGGGGCATGCCAGCGCATGCCCTGGCCCTCTTTCCGTTCCTGGTACAAACGTAACCATATTAATATTGATGTTCCCTAAGTTTAGCAGCATCTTTAAATCATGTTTTCAGGTTTCCCATCTGGGAAATGTAATATATAATCTGGGCTAACATTACAGTTCTATTCATTTATAAAAACTGTATTAAATGGAAAGTCAAATAATATTACAGCAAAACAGAGTGCGAATAATGGAACACAGCTGTTTTATTCTTTTGGAGGGATGCAGTAAAAGGCAGAGGTAGTACCTGCAGAGGCATTTTAAAATTTTTTTTTAGCTAAAAAGCGTAGTATGTGTTTTTCAAGTTATGCTTAAACTGAACTAGTACATATGTAAATTGAAATGCATGTATGTGAAGTTCCAGCTGGGGAACAAACAAAAAATCCTAAACCGATTGAAGCAAGGAAATGAATCGTTAGGGGAATGTCAGTAAATATTCAGATATCCTCACAGTTTCTTAAATAAATGCACATTTGTAAAATATCAGATTGCATATTCCAAACACAACTTTAACTCTGTCCCTGTATCTATTCCCAGTCTTACTCTGCAGACCAGAAAACCCCTACAGTCAGTAACTCTACATCAAATAAATTCTGAGTATGAGTTACAACCATCACACAATACGGTTATGTTGGAATATTTTTACTATTTAATAACAGACAAAGTGGATATTTTATTTTGGAATCAAAGTGCTGTTATGTGGATTTATGGTTTATAAGGTTGGCAGTGTTTCTGAGTACTTTCTTTTCCAAAGTACATAAATATAAAGTGGTAAAAGTTTTGTTTTTAGCTTATAAATGTAGTTAATCATCTGTTCAAACAATAAAAATTTCTATTTATTAATGGCCAAGAAATGTTAGGGGTTTTTGGTTTTTCTTTTTTACAAGAGACTCATTTAAGTCAACTGGATGAAATTAATAGACAGTGAACATCACAATGGTTTAGAGGAGATCATGGCACACCAGTTGATCATGTGGAACTTCAGGCATTAATCCATTAAAGTCGTTACTGCCTCCGAGTCTTATTTAAAGGTCACGGTCTTTTTTAAGGGTTTCGTTGATGAGGGAAAGAACTATTTGTGTTTGATCCATCCAGCGCGTGCACGGATGTGCACTCGCTGACTAGCGTGCTGAAGTATGTTCTCTGCTTGGAATTTGCAACGCTGAGCAGTGGGTGGGCAATAACGTGCGAGAGCTCTTGTGGGCTACATGAGGATTTGTATTGATCGTTCTGTTCTTACATCCTGTTTTTTATCGTGGTTACAATATACGCAAACACGTCAGGCAATTAGACATGTGAAGACCTGGTTCTGCTTGATTATTTGACTTCCTGCAACTAATAATGAGATTTTTGAAAGATTTAGTGCTATGCCATTGAATATAAAAGAGGATCGGAGGCCTGTATGTGCAATGGAGTTAGGTGTGGTAGATTAAATTTGTCCTGGCACCCTTATTGAAGCCTCCCTGTAGGCACTATCAGCTGTAATCAGCACTGTTGCCAGAAATAACATTGCAGTGTCAGAAACATGGGTGTTTTAAGGGTATAGCCGGGGGACTTGAAGCGTTCACTTATTTGTTTAACTTTAAATTAATAAAGACCCACAAGATTCTTTTTCTTTCCTGAGTTGATGTTGAATTCTGTCATGTAAATTCTTTTCAGTATTCTTCATAAACACTGCTGGCATCCAAATTACCTATAACTATTAGGAAAAAGCTAAGTATCATTGTGGCGTGTTGAAAACACCCGCTTACGTGCACAGTAGTGGCCTAAAACGAAATAAATTCCCGGCAGGATTCAGAGGAGAGGAAAGAACACTTAAGATATAACTTAACTATTGTGTCAGTCAGCGTTATGCCTACACTTTGAACAATGTGGGGTTTTTTCAGTTGCTAAAATTTCTTTTTCTGTTCTCTTTTTCTTGATAATAAGGACTGGAAATGATCAACAAAAGTTATAGATTATGCACAGGCTGTGGCCATCGGATACTACAATAATGATTCCTAGCATAAGAGTGAGTTTTGATTCTCAGAAAGATACAGGATATACAATGATTTTGAAATTCCTGGAAGAATCCATGTTTTTTGCATTATTTACTACCTTTTTCCAGTAAGACTGTGGCTGTGAGAATAAAGCAAGTAAAATCGGCACGTACTTGACCTTTGCGGCACTGATTTCTCCTGCACTCAGAGACCGGCTCGTAGGCCCAGGTGCTGGAGACTGTTCAATGAATAGGTGACCCTGAGATCAGACTGGGACAGCATTACCGGGAAGGAGCAACAGCATAAATTTAAAAATTAGTAACCCCTATGATAAATACTTTAAAGGATTGCCCTGTTAAAAGCTTCAGTACATGCTTCACAAGGTCATTTAGCCATCAACTGTAACTGTATAAAATTAAGAATTTCTATTACATTTATTATCTTAAATAAGATAATGGATATTCACTTAAAGAATACACTTCTGGTTATTTCCAAAAAACAGACTTACAGGGACCAATCCTGCACAGGGGCCAATCCTGTCTGACAGTTCATTGTTCCTGCCATTGTACTGATTGATTCTAAGACAGACAGGAACCAGCAGGTTTCCTGAATAGTTATAATAATAGCATTAATAATCAGATTATTAGAAGTGAGGTAATTGTAAAGCTTGCAAGTGCATTTTAGTTTGCGCTGCTTACTTTTTGTGTTTCTCTTTTTGAACAAATTGCAGTTCACCAGTCGATTTCGGTGTGGTTTAGAGACCACTTCTGCATGCAGGTTTCTGTACACATTACTGTGCCGCATTGCCTGTGTTACAAATACTACTCATGATTTTTGCATGTCTTTCCTTCAGAACATGGAAATTAGCACTAAAGCCTTAGGTTTAGCTTTAGAAAAAGCTTTTTTTCAGTCTAAAGGAATCTTATGGTATCACTTTCAATCTCTCCTGTGAAAGTTAAATTTCTTTCTCTTGCTTCCTTTTATGTTCAAAAACTTAAATAATTTATTACTGCAAAGGAATGTGTACTGAATCCAGTAACCAACAGAGGATGTGGAAAGATTTATTAGGAGAAACATTAAGAGCATTCCTGGCCAGGTGTATTTTTTTTCTTTTTTGTGAAATGGGACAAAAAAAATACACACCTCCAGCCAACTTCAGATATGGCTGGAAGCCCACTTGGAAAACAGTGTCTGTAATTGTGAAGTGCTTCTCGAGACAAACTGAACAAAAAGCGATGAGGGGCGCAAAGAGATTGGCACTGCTGAATATCAAGAAATGTGTTGCTAGAGCTTGAAAGCGACTGCAGTCTTTGCCGCCTGGGTGGGTGTATGCACGTGACTTCCGCTCTCCTGGAACATTATACAGCAATTTATACCCATGGGAAATGAGGGAGTGAAACCCCTACCAAATCGGAGCAGTGGATTCCGAGTTCCTCTTTGCACCCTCGGCCCATGACAAAAGGACCTGGAGGAGCAGGGCCTGAGTACACTGCTGCACTCCTCGCTTAACTGAACGGGAGGTGTCACTCAGTGAACAGCAAGACACAGCTGTGGTGAACATTTTTACTCTAAGACAATGTTTTAGACCACTAGTAAATAATTTTACTGCATATTAGAATATATAACATGAATTTGTGAGGAGTGTAATCTTTTGGGGGTTTACATCTTGTAACTGTCTTACTTGATCATTTTTAGGATAAAAATCTAGTCACATGCAAATATCATTTTTCCAGGAATGATAAAAAAATCACATATAAACTGGCTATTTCTAATTCTATCCATTTACCTCTCCAGCATTTTTCCTGTCATTTACATAAAGCAAAAAGTTACTAAGAGCGTTACAAAATATAATGCTACATATTTTAGAGTGTTCCAGGGATATTTTTCCCCTATCAATTTTTCCTTCAACCCCAACTTCTTAGTCTCCAGCTCCCCTTGGTACTAGTTGAACAGGTGGGTCCCCTCAGCAGTAGCCTTATTCCTTAAAAAGCAGTGATTAACATTATGTTTTTGTATAAGTTGTTGAAACCATTTCCTCTTTCTCCATTAATCCAAGTGTCTTAAACATGTCATCTACAAGTTATTCCTTGATGCAGCATCTTAGAAAAGTAGTGGTGAAAAGCTATAGAATCAAACGGCTCCATCTGCCTGCCCCAGGCAGGAAGCTGTACCTGCATCCCATTTTACATGTGTGCGGGTCTCATGTTACAGAACCCTAATGATGGAGTTTCCTTGATCTGTCCAATAATCTGTTCCATTGAACACCAGTCCTTGCTGTTAAAACACTTTCCTGACTTCTTATATCCCCGTTTAAGTTCCCTTAAGCCTATTGCTTCCAGTTTTATCCATTGTGGATGTGGAGAACAGCTCTTGCTTTCTCTTTGTAGCTCCCCTTCTGTATTTGAAACTCTTCTAGATTCTCCCTGGAGTTTCGTAGACCTTTCTTTTTCTCTGTTGCTTCACAGAAATTGTTCCCTCCTGTTTCTCTCTCCAGGGAAGTGTCTGTGCCTGGCTACACCTATTGATATTTTCCCAGTGCGCAAATGAAAATGTTACTGGTAGCACGAGGCCAACCTTTTATAGTCAATACAATTAAGAAAACATGGCAATTAGACTCTTTCAAATGTGAGCTGGAGTGCTCAGTTAGAAGCACTGAATCAAAGTCTCATTTTATTACTTCTTCCTGTGTTGGTCTCTATACTTGCCTATCAAAACCAGACTACTTTTTAAAGTTATTTGATACAAAGAGCAGCCTAAACTACTGAAGTCCCAGTGCTTAAATGTCTTTGTGAGTTTAAGTAGTTTGTAGACTACAGATGGGATTCAGTAGGTGCTTAAACTTATAGGTCTTTAACTATGCTACTCAGTTAAATCCTCAATTTTGTTCCAATGTTTTCAAACACAAAATTTTGACTACCTTTTAGATTTTAAAAATCAGTTAGAAAGCAAGTGACAGAATCAAGCTTCTGTTTTGGTCGTCTCTGGATAGATGGCATTAATTCTAGCAGTTAAAATATATTCCTTTTTAAAAAATAATTTTGCTTTTTAAATCATCGTGGAGATTGGAAAATGGATATTACTATGAAATTGTGTTTCCTTAAAATACAAGTTTTAGAAGTTCTTCTTCTAATAAGTGCAAATAAATGTTTTTTTTTTTGCAACAATCATAATGTAATTTTGCATATTTGAATTGATTTTAAATATTTACTTTTTCCACTTTTGTTAACACATTGTTTTCCCTGCTCTTTTTTTTTTTTTTCCGCAGGACCATTTGCTGCTTCAAGAGACAGTAAATTCTGCTGCTGCTCTTATCATGGCATTAATAAAGGACAGAAACCCGGAGCTGATGGGGCAGCTGTTGGTAGCATAAGACCATAAATCATGTGTAGCTTTTGGAAATGTTTCTTTTTCATCATCCATTCACCAAAGGTCTTGAATCATTTTACCCTTTGATGAAAACTCTGGATTTATGACATTTACTATTAAGATATTTTAACAATATATTTTTGATACTTAAAATACAAGTCTGATACTATGTATGAAGTGTAAAATGAAATACAAATCATTCTGAGATATACTGGGTACATACTGTGAGGAATGATACTGAAACGTTTTTGTGAGGTACTGATTGTTTAAAAAGGTGCACAGAGGACACCAAAGCATTCAGTCTTCATGCAGGATTGTCTTTAACCATGCATGTGTATCGTACTCCAGGACTGCATGAATGAAATTTGATTTAAGATAAAATAATTCTAAAGCACAGCTTTTGTTCTTTATATGAAATTATTTAAAAATTGCTGCTATACCTGTTAATGAATGTGGAGTTCATTACACAGTGTAGCCTTCCTGACATCAAGAGAAATGCACATTGCAGGAAGTGTTTGAAGGGTCAGGTCCCCGTCCTCCATGTAATGAAGGTAACCTTGAAACAAAAAGATGTGCATGGGGGCAACGAGGTGCTAAACCCCAGTTTTCCAGATGCGGCATGCTCTGGCTGTAGCACTCCTTAGCGCTCCACTTCTTCCAGTAGCCATGTGCCATCATTTCGATGTAGCTCCAATAGCTCCTCTGAGTACCGTATTACACATACTCTTTGTGTTTGCACGTGTGTGTACGTATATGCATGTACATGCATATGCATGCTTAAAGGAAGAGTTAAGACTGAAAAGAATGTTTTGCAACCCAATCCGTAAGTAATGGAGAAATAGGAAGTTCTGTTAGCTCATCTACAAGAATACAATTTTCATCTCTTGCTGGTTAGCATATGTATGTATTAAATAGCAGTGAAGAGAACTGAGTGTTACGAGTTCAAATATATGCTACATTGATATTCAAGTGTGGAAAGTTGGGACAGGGAGGTAAAATGGTGAATGGTTACTATGTTGAGTATCTCCAGGTAGGCAGCCACTAAGAGCAATACAAGAGGAGGGCAGTCCCTGAAAACCCTGTCCCTCTCTATCCATCAGACTCAGGAATTCCAGCTTTCCTGCAAGTTGTGAAGGGGGTAGGTTAATGTCTTACGTACCTGCTGTGATTGGAATAAGGTCTTAGAGAAGTATCCCCACCACAAGTGTCCAGTGAGCCCCTCATTCAGTCTGTCCTGAGTGAGAGCACTGTCAGTTCAGCAAGTTTCCCTCTGAAACCAGCATTCCTCCCCTTACTCCCACCATGTTCCACTCCCTCTGGTGCTCAGACAAAACTTAGGATAGCATGATCCGGGCTCGGTCCCCTTCCTCTTCCTCTTTCCCTTCACCTGACTATCTATATCTCTGTTTTAAATCCCTTTTAGAAGCTGACGTTGATCCCAAACTTCATTACACAATAAATAAAGAGTTGTTAGCTGACTGTTCTATATCCAAAGCACACATTCTCTTCCACAGAAGTCATCCTAAGATAACTAACAAAGTTCTCGTGCATCATCTGCTTTCTTCTTCGCTTCTCTCTCCTCTCTACTTTGATTAATAATTTGTCCTTTTCTGACATCGTACAACATAAACATTCATATTAGCTCTCTGTATGGCTATACAATAGGCATATTTTATTCATATGTATATTCATGCTTGTTCCTATGCAAATAAATGAGGAACTAAAGAATTTATTATTGGTATTCATAATTTAACAGGACAGCTTTCACAAATAAGTTTTCTGAATTTGCTTTTACATTAATGAATTTGATGAAGGAATTTGTCTCACAGGCTTTTAAAAGACATGATGAAAGATGTCTCTTTGGCTGTATTTTGTGACTCTTCTTCGCTTGAAGACTGAAACACAATCCATGATGTGTTTTACCCACATAATAATAAGCAAGTGAATTTAGAAAATCCTTTATGTTTTCCATCCACTCTAATTTATACATTGTGATACTCCCATAGCATTGGATTGTGTGTAACTTATCATTTGCTTAAATAGAACCTTTTACTGTGTAGGGTTGTTTTACTTACCTCATTCTCTTAAAAGGATTTAAATCCAATAAAAAATGTTTCTGCAATGAACAGCTGTAATGACAAATTATTTTATGGTTGTTTATGGACTTATTTTGAAAAGAGAACAGACAGTGCACAACAAAAAATAAGTTTCAGGTCATCAAACATACTTAGTATTAATCTTAAATGGAAGATAATAAGATTTATTAATGTACTGTTAATCATTGCATTATGGATTTTTTTATGCTTAACAATCTTTTTAAATAATCTACAAACACTGAAAAATCTATTTTGCTGGAAGCAAATACACCAACAACAGAACAACTAAAACAGATCACGAAATACTAGAACTGCAGTAAAAAAAAAAAAGAAACTGGACTGTGATTAATGCTATTGTGTGTCCAAACCAAATTTAAATGGTCTTTTGGATGATTGTTAATACTTACAATGGGAATAAAGATATAAAATGAAATGAAGAAACTGGTTGATTGTTTTTTGTCTGTGCATAGCTTCTCACAAATAGCAATATACATGAGAAACTTGGCAGCCTTTTGTACACACATGCTGTTTTGAATTTAACTAGTGAATCAGTCACCACCCATATTGCTTTGAACATTTGGACAGAGATAACACAGAGTAAATAAAAGCTCAGACTCTGCCAGCCTTGCTTACCTTACTCCTCGAGCACTCTAATTAGTATTCCTTGGGTAGTGTTCATCAGAAAAGAGAATACAGAATATGGCCCTAGAAATGCTTTTCATAACTGCAAAGTTCAGTGAATTAGATTTGTGTATTGAAACCAACCCACTTCATGCAAAATCTGAAAATTAAATTACTTCATTTGTCTTAGATCTGTTGGCAGAAGAATTTCTAGCTAAAGTCTTTTTGTCTTTAGCTTCCAGGCTACCTAGTTTGAAAAAGACGGTTTGATGGTCCCCTAAAAAAGGCTGAAAGAATGAAAAGGATAGAAGACGGTGGAATTAAAAACAAACAAACAAACAAACCCCCAAACCAAAACCAAACCAAAAAGCAAAGAGAAACAAAGTGAGATGTGACCCTACTGTAATCAGTGGCATAACTCTAGTTGTCTTTAAAATATCACAATGAAGCTTTTAGCTCATCTTGATAACTAATGTAGGCTGCAGAACAAAAAGTGTGTCTGGGTGCCTGAAAGCTTTTGGTGGATTTAGATTTGTATTTCTGTGTGACACCAGAGCCTCATCATCTCCACAATGCTGTTCTGGGTGCCATCCAAACAGAAGCTTCCAAAGACAAGTAAGGTTCCCGATTACTGCTTGGCACTTTTCAATGATACAGCAACTTCTGTCTGTAGGCCACTCCACCAGAGAAGGGTCATTGTTTGGTCTGTTCTCCCTGTCTCGGACACTTGCTACTGGTCACTGGTTTTTGTTCAGGTTTTATCTCTGAAAAAAAGCACATTTACTTCCAGATACACAAAAGCATTTATTATCTCATATCTCCCTCCTCTTCATCCATAACTTTGATCTGCAAAATGCTAGTTCATCGTATCAAGCATCCACCAAGATATGCAGACAATGCGTGTTTCCCTTTTTTCCTGTTAAGGAAGGTTTTGGGGTTCAGGAATAGGCTCATCTTACCCTTGTTCCTGCAGGAGCCAGGATTCTGGGTGAGAGCTACCTTTGGCCTGCCCCAGTGTGACTGCTCTGGTGATTGGGACATATAAATGGCTGGTAGTTGTAAAAACTGTGTGTTATGGGATGAATTGAGCCCTTCAGAGTATTAGTAGTGCCTCGACGTTACGTTTTTTAAGATTTCTGATTATTCTGTCTGGTCCATATGACAGATGCACCAGTCTTATTCCTGTCTGACTGGAAAAAAAGAGTATTTAGTTATTAGGTTGATTAATTCAGATGCATAGTTTACTAGGTGGTAGATTTTCCTCTTTGTGTAGGTAGTGAGAGAACGGTAGTCAGAGGAATTTCCTCGTTTGTTTCAAAGATCACTTATTAAAACCACAACTAATTCTCACTGAAACAGGGAGAACTGCTGAGACTTGTAAAAAGAATAATGTCTTTAAGGGCTCCTTTTGGGAAAATCTGTTGTGAAACATTAAGATATAAATATATACCTTATCTATATCTTATAGAAATATATAATTGTGATATAAAACGTTAAACGATAACTACATTATTTAAAGCCAATCTGGAAGAGCTGAATTCTGAGAAAGTAAGAAACTGCTTTCATTATTCCGCCCAACTCAATCAATCCAATCTTTTGCACCCAGTTTTGAATAATTTGTAAAGGCACCCAGTTTGATGATTAATGCCCTGCTCCGGATGCCTACCGTAAGATACCAAGGCAAAGTATCAAAACAGGTTCAAATCTGTGTGCCCCCAATGCCTGCCCTTTCAGCTTCAGACTGGTAAGTTTTTATGATGTCTGTCTCCCTCGGCCCATTCCTCAGCCCAGTTGTTCACCACAATTCAGTTTGTCTTGTGCTTCTGGCAAGCAGCAAGGGAAAGAAGCAGTCACTGACACTGCATTTTTCCCAGTGTAAGTTGATTTTGATTGACAGGGCTGTAAAGCACTTGTTGAATATAGATTTTCCTTGGTTATTTCTTCCAGGAATACTCAATTAGTTTTGAGATCTGAAAAACACAATTTCAGTGCCTGTGCTGAGGAAACAGTCCCAACTGTGAAAATAGGTTTATGATAGAATATACTCGGCTTGCATACACCAACCTGGTGAGCAAAGTGGCATTTCTTAATATATTTATTCCCAGATCAATTTAAGTATGCTTTTCAATCTTTAGACTGAAACAGATCTTGTCCTTCATTCTGCACGTATTCCTGTCTCAGAAACTGAGATTATAATTCAGTTATAAAAATGCAACACTGAATTATAACATAGTTACAAAGATACATGAGAGAGTAAGAGAAACATGAGATTTCATGTTTCCTTTCCACTTCAGCCATTCCTGTCTTCTCCCGCGCTCTTCTCCCATCCTTTCCCCTACTTCTGTTACTTGTTCTTTCTCTCCCTATTTGTCACTCTCTTTCCATTCCTCCCAGCCCACCATCGTCGAAGGCGACAATCCCCCCCTCCCTTCCCCTGCAAGCCAGGCCGTGGTCTGGCATCAGAAACCCTTCCTCGCTCCTGGATCGAGAACTGAGGCGCTTGGGCTTTGGCACCTCTGTGCTGCTCACAGCTGGGACCGAGAACAGATGTCACTTCCGCTGCCAGCTGCAGGCAGATGAGCAGCAGCTGCCCGAAGGGACAGACCTCCTGCATGGCAGCTGCTGGGCTGACACTGAATGCCGCTTATTAGCTGGAGTCAAGCTGCAAGCAGAGCCGTCCCACTGAAGGGGAAATAATCTGCTCCAAGGTCAGGCCCCCCCTCCCCCCACTTCAGTAGCCGAACTCGGGTTTGTAAAGTCAGCACCTAGCCAAGGAGCCAGATTTGCAAATCTATCAGAATTGCAGCAACAACAAAAAGCAAAAGAAAAGGAAAGAAGCCAAATCCAGGTACGGCATGCCATCCTGGCGACTGGAAAAAGTGTGTTTTCACTTACTAACCAGTGGCTTTGCCAGGAGTTGCTCAGAGACAAAAACCGAGGAACCCCACGATGCTGTGTTAAGCAGTTCCTTTCCACAGCGGAGACACAGCCTGATTGAAGCCCCATTGAAGTCAATGGGACTGAAAGTTCCTTGCAGCGCGCTCAAGAATGCATGGCATCTCCTCCCTCCGGCCATCTTCAGCTAACTCACACATAACCATGCTGGTTATGCTGGGGTTTTATTATTATTATTATTATTATTATTGTGCTGCAGTTTTAAGTGTGTATTTATGCTGTGCTCAACTCCCTTGCCATTTGGTGAGGGAACATTATGGTCTTGATTAATGCCAACTGTGTTTTGGATTTTAGTTGTGACTCCAGCTTAAGCACCCACAGGCCTATGGTACATGAGGTTATAGGGGCACTTCTAAAGGGCAATTCAGAGTTTAAAATCTCCCTTTGAAGACTCACTCTGTATCCAGTGACAGCACAGTAAGCCTAAAAGGATGACTTTGTGCTTGGTTTAAGCTAGCCTGCAGGGCTAGAAAAAGTCTTGGCCTCCTCTGGACACTGTTTCATCCCTCTCTCCTGTACGCTAGCATTGAGAGTTGCGCTGCTGTGTAGCAAGTCAGCTGAGGAAGCTGAAAAACTGTTACCTGGCTGGAAACTCACCCTGCAAGAAGTGATTAGCTTTCACCAGAGTCACCAGGTGGGACGACTTTGGGGGAGGAGGTATGTCATGTTGCAAAGGGATGTGCCGGGGACATGTAGGGCTGCAGCAATACAGGCATAGATCAGCCTAAACTGCTGCTCAGATGCACCCTTGGGGCACTAGTTTTTTAACTTTGCAGTCTTGGGTCCTGCCTATGTTGAGGGCGAGGTGAATATTTGTTATTCTAACACTGTTATGCCCCTTCTGTAGACAAGGGTGTATACGTTGTGAAGCGTGGGAGGGTCAGACACAGTATGTGGCTCCTCTGTTTGGCTGTCATGTGCAGGCTTTGTAAGCCATGAAGTAAGCCCCGGTTGTGTGTTGTGACATGCACGCCTCTCTGAAAATGATACATCTAAAAATGCTCAGAGGTGAACTGCATTCCAGACCGGTAGGTCAGGATAAGGAAAGGAAGGAAGGAAACGAGGTGTCTCTCACCCCTTCTGGGAGTGGCTGCTAGCAGCAGATCAAAGAAGTACTCTTATGATGGATATTTCAAGAAAAGCTGCAGAATGCCTTGAGTGCACAGCACAAAAGGCGTATTACTTCTCCTTGTTTTTTTTTTTTCTTCTTTTTCTTTAAAGCAATTGGCTTCACTGACTTCAGTATTTCATCCTGCTTTCCATTGTGCACCTTTGTATAGGCAGTGCCACAGAAATCGAAGGTGCAGGATTTGTCCAAAGCTTTGCAACAGCCGAGCATGGTTACTTACAGTGTAAGAACAGGCATTACAGTGGCAGCAATGCACCCTCTGGTGGTGTCCATCAACATTTTATCAAAAATCTTTCTCAAGTTTAAACTAAAGACAAGCACTGCCGATGGCAGAGGAAGAGGCAGTATTTTGCCCTCTATCTTCACTGATTCCCAGCAGTGACAACCTGGGCTGCTGAGATGGGCTGAAAAAATACTGAGCATGGTGGGCTCCACAGCCATCGGCCCCACATCAGAGCCAATGACTACAAAGTGAATAACAAAGATGCAACTAGCTTAAAGAAGAGGCTGGAGAACACGCTTAGCATGTGGGTTAATGGAAAAATGGGGATTCATGCTAATCAGGCTGTGTGGGTGGAGAATGGCAAAGCGTTTGTTATCGGCTGGGACTGCTGCTGCCAACACGTACCTGCCTCAGGCTGGATTCCTGGTAGCGGTTTTTGCAGACCTTTTTCATTCCTCTGAAAACACACCCTGAGTAAGATCTGTTTCAGATTTCTGGAGAACCCTAAAATACAGCTCAAATGGGCAAGTTCTGGACAATTCTGTGTTCAAATTATGAATCTTCAACTGCTTTTTTGAATGATAATTTATAATTTAGTGAAAATCTAAACTCTTTTTGTTCATTTTTTTTTTTTGAATCTTAAGCCCAATTTGATGAAAGCCTTATAAGCATCAGAAAAGTTTTAGAAAATAGCTGCACTGCACTATGCTGGATGTGGTCAGTGACTCTAGTGAGCATTAATGAATGACTGGGGGTTTTCAAAGTGGCATTAAGTGGGTAACAGGCAAATGTCAGCTCATCCTACATTAGCAGTCTTGTATGCAAATTAAAAAAAAAAGTGATTTTGAGTGTGAATTAAAATGGGAAATAAAATCTCGGTGAGAAGTGACATCCACTAGATTCAGTGAGGACGATAGATAAAGAAATATTCTCGAGAATGAATCTGATAATTTATGTTCTTTAGAGTTGTATTTTTCCCAAAGAAAGCAATCAGATGGATCCTCAGAGAATACTTCAGGACTAAAATGTGATATTGCAAATACTCAGAGTGGAAGAAATCAAACTTGTAGAAAATGATGTTGCAAGCAATAATGCCTTGTAAGTAAAACACACATGAAGTGATTCATCCTACTCAAAACAGTTATAAAAACAGGTGAGAAAAAGTATCTTACTTCAATTGATTGTACCTTGGTCACATTCAACTAATTGCAAATAGATGTCGAACTTTTAGACATATAAAATTGCTGTTCAGTAGCTCTTTTGTGCCCTCTGCAGTTAAAATGCTGTTTTGTGTCTGTGCAGTCAAATTGTGTTTTTCCTGGTTATGGAATGTAATACCTAGGGTTAATGAAAAACTGTAGCGCAGTAAATACTGTTGGAAATATTTTTGGGTTGCCTGTAGGCTAGGTTGTGGCTTTTATTACTCACTCACATCTAGCAAGCATTACAGTAAAGCAGATGATCCTGTGCTTTCACAGTGGTACCGCTTGTAACAGGAGTTGAGAGCCCAAGAAGTACACAGAGGTGCAGTCCTGTATGAGGTCTTTGCTGGTGCACACTAGGTTTCACGACATGCATGCAACCGTCTCTACTCAGGTCTGGATTTTCATGCATTTTTGCTGTCAGGTAGAACTTATGTACAGATGACCTTATGAACTACTTTAAAACAATAGGGAGTTTCATAATTACATGTAACTTTCTTTTGCATCACTCTCAGAGAGCGCTTATCACATTTGTGCATAGAAACATATGAAGCGATTCATCCTACTCAAAACAGGTAGAGTTTTCTCACCTTATAAGAACAGGTGAGAAAAAGTGTCTTACTTCAATTGATTGTACCTCGATTACATTCAACTAATTTCAAATAGGTGTCTAACTCTTGGACATATAAAATTGTATATAGTGAATCATACCCTTTCTGGTTACATTGAAGATAAATGTGCAAGAGTACATAAAAAATTTCATTGGATGAAAGAAGAAATGGTCACTCAGATGAAAATAAGGACTGTAAATAGCTTTCTTGTAGGTCCTATTCTGGCAAAGCATTTTAGCATATATGTAAAAAAGCATGCGATATTCATTATCCATGGAGATGCCTCATGTGCGTGAAAATAAAAGTTATACTGGAAGGTAGTCTGAGGAATATGTTCTTCCTTATTTCTACAGTGCCAGAGAAGGTCAGTCCTGAAGTACCGAAGGAAAAGAAGAGCAGTCCTGAAGTACCAAGGAAAAGGACTCTTGGGGAGGAAAGAACAAGTATGATCTAATTAAGCCAAACAATTAATATTAACAATAACAACAACAGTAATAATAATAATAACAACAATAATAATAATAACAACAATAATAATTTAAAAAAAAATAGAGGAAGCAAAAAAGTCAGCAGTGCTGAGAGGATGATCTGCTGTTTAAAACATCAAAGATTGTTACTTTGCCTACCAACGACATTTTTGAAGAGTGGCTGTTGGTTACTGATTCTGGCATGGACTTTCAGCATGGACCAGAACAGGTTATTCCTTGCCTTTCCCTTCAGGTTCTCTCATATATATGTGTAATTGGAACAATAACACCTCCTCTAAGCTCTCTAGGCTACAGCTGTCACTGTCATGTATGTTCATCGGCAGGCACAACACTTGAACTCAGATGCTGCTCTAATTGAATTATTTTGTGAAGAAACTAATATATCACCATAAATCGAATGCTTTCCTTTGGGTTTCTGATCTTCACCGAGATATTAATGTGCCAGCCACTTTTGAAACAGTGCCTCTTCTCCAGGTAACTTCATAGCCCAAATAAACAACGCAAGGAGTGAGGCCGGACACAGGCACCCAAAAGAGACTGGAGAAAGCCCAGCAGCTGCTTGACGAAAGACAAGGTACCAGGATGGTGAGGCCAATGCTAGACCACGGAGACCCCTCAGGCCTCCACTGTATCTGGCTGCTCTGTTTTCTCCCTGAAAAAGAGCAAAGTGCATATAGTGCACATGGTTCCAGGTTTAAAGTACAGACTGGAGAGTGAGGAGGGCTGGGCGCTAGTTTTGCTCAGGGGAGGTGAGCGCTGGCAGGTTAGTAAACATCACTATGCTTCAGCGTCTCCCTCTGTGCCATACGAATAATGGCTACTTCACAGCAGTATTCGTTACAGTGACTGTATTCCTATTTATGAAGTCCTTTGTAAACTGAAAACCGTAAAAGCTTAAAAGTGCTGTCTTGTAAAATTTATTACTGCTGAGACGATACTTTAGTACCGAAAACAACTCTGTGTATCAGGGAGCCCTTGTTTAACCTGTTGAACCATGGAAATCTCTCTTAGCCTGCATTCATTTTTCAGTGGCTCTAGAGATAATAGGTGGTATTACTCATGTACCTGAAATATAGGCAAGGACCTTGGACCGCAGAATTTATCAGTGTATTAAAATTATCCAGCCATGTTTCTCATTTGATTTTGTGCCATAGATTTACGAATGCTCATCCCTGTTTATGTTCTGCATCACCAACTCAGTGAATTGAGCTGAAATCCCTTTTGGACAGACCTGGAATTGTCACTCATACTGACTACACTGTTAAGAACTGTGTTTTTTGAAAGCGTTTAATAGAGGAAACTGGACTTCCAGCTTGTGTGTTCAGTGCTAGGGGAGCAAGGCTGGTCAGGGTGTGCGTAACCCTGCCAGGCCTGGACTGTGCCCCCTCAAATGGAGGCTCGGGCCTCCTGGAGGCCAGCTCGCCCCCTGCCTGAGGAGAAGGCTGGGGGACAGGCTCCCCCCGCTCTCTGCCTGGCAGCCATTTCCAGGCTGAGCCTCCTTCTTGATCCCCACAGGGGCTACACTGCAGGTACATTATACACAAGGCCCGATCCTGACCCCGGCTCGGCCCATCCCCAGGGAGGTGCCGCAGCCCGGCCTAGCAGACCGCTGGCTGGGATGGTAGCTGAGCTCAGGACCATGCTCCCCTGAGGGACCCTCAGCAGGGACCAGTCCCCACATCCCTCTTCACCGCTGCCTGCTCTCTGCCCGGGGGTGAGGCCGACGTCTGGAAGGACGAGGAGGAGAAAACCCTTGGGAATCTTCCACCTGAATGAATTTTTGGGAAGAAAACACAGCGTCTACAAAGTTGAAATGATCCACGGAATCAAATCGGAGTATTTTGGGTTTTTTAGCTGACTTAAAACACGTGGGCTTAAATCAATTCACCAAAGCCACTGCCTTGCATTTCTTTATCGCTACGCTGATTTCAGAGGAGAGCGGCTCAGGCCCTCATCCCCATTCCCACAGCTGTCCTCTGGCCAGGTGCGTGAAGGACACCATCTTCCACAACGCAGCGCAGACTCTCCTCTAAGCAAGCTGCGAGCGAAGGGTGGAAGTCAGACAACTCTGGAGCCTTTGTGAAAGATGTTCGGCTGGGAAGACTACTCCATAGGCAAGACATGGCATTAAGCGGCCACATATTCCTTCCATAAGGCAATACGCTATTATAGGGAAATGCAGTTTAATACCAGTTTAAAACAAAGCATTTGAAACCAGCTGCATTTAGATATGTTTCACTTTGATTGAAAATACTTAAACAGATGTTTCAAAATTTCCTTTTCCCCCTCACTATTCATACCAAGGAAAAATGTAAATGCCACTTTTTGGCTTTGATTTAGGTGAAGATAATCAAATGTCAGAATTCATGGAGGGATAAAAAAAATCATCCCTGTCCCTCAGCAATTAGAAGAGAGCGGTAGCGAGAGGGCATGATGCGGGGGCAGCGGCGCAGGAGCAGGAGGAGGGAGCTCTACCCCAGGGCACGCAGAAAGGGAGGGAAGGAGAAAACAGGATCTCTGGAAGCACCTGAGAGCCACAAAGAAATGGGGTGAAACTCTAAAATATTGAGCAAGAGAGAAAGTAAGTCATGACGGGATTAAGGTTGTGCCTGTGATAAACGCACAGTCTTGCTCCTTAACAGCCTTTTCAGCGGGATACTCCTCTGATTAACATGTCGGTGAATAGCGGGTAACTGCAGGGGACGGAAGGTAAATACGCCTGAGAGAAGGCGAGAAGCAGAGGGGGCGAGGGGCGGAGGAGCCGCGGGAGGGCGGCCGCTGCCGGGCGGGCTCGCCCTGCAGAGGGAGTATAACACCAGAAATGGCGGGCGGAGGGCGGCTGGCGGCGGCAGCCCGCTCGGCGGCGGGGGACTCCTGCGGGTGCTCTACAGCGTGTAACCTCTTGGTCGGTACTTCCATTTGTAAAGCACACGTTTTCATCTATTGAACTATTTAGCAACTTAACCCTATGAGGTATGATATATATGCTGTATATGATAAAGGTTGGTTAATGGGTTTACCTAATGTAAAGTAGTTTATGATATTATGAAGTGAATGTGTAGGGGGGGGGGAAAGGCTGCCTACTGACATGTACCAACGTTCAGGATGTGGACTTCCAGCTGAGGAACACAAGCCTAAAATCTCTGCCCGCTGATGTAGTCAGTCAGTCCCAGGCTCACAGGTTGCTGCATGAAGCTTGAAGTGTGGCCAAACGAGTGTCTTGTTTAGCCAATCCTACATGGAAATTTTTTTGAATGATGTTTATGATAATAAATTATCTTAAAAATGAAGTCATACAATTACATACTAATGGCTAGGGATAGAGCCAGCAAGGGTCGTTGGTACATATTTGTTCAATACTGAAGTGCTTATTCTCTGGTTCTCACTCCTCTTTTTTTTAGGATGGTGTGTGCAGAAGGTGTGGACTCTTCCCAAGTGGGCGCAGTGTAGTGTTGTGAATGACAGTCTAGAGCCAAGGGAGCTGCACCTGGTGCATAGTTTAGGGAAACAATTACCAGCTTCTCAGCTGCTGCCAGGGCCGAGCAGAGATTGAGGGAGCTGCAATAGCTCCCTGCGATCTCCGTCTGGCAGACGCTGAACATGTGCGCACATGCACAAAGGCACGTTCAGAATTGCACCTGCACTCATGTTAATTTATAGGTCCTGTGTTAAGCCAGGGCCAGTCAGTGTTATTCTCAGTTGTCACCAACCTCTTCATTCTTTTGCACTGTATGTTGCATCCACTTGTTTTAAGCACTAGTACTAGAGGTATGGATAACAAGTGCCTCACTCCAGTTCAGAGAAGATTCATAGCTCTTAAGTTGATTGGACTCCTTTGCTGAATGTTAAAGTTGTCTAATGACCACTTACGTGTAATATGTTTGAATATCATATAGATACCGGATCCTTTTAGATACTTCATCCCGTTTAAGTGCTGACTGCTATCAGTGCAACATACACAGAAAATATTCTGGCTGTACCAGCTTGCTGTATTCTTGATCTCTCATATTAGATTAAATACAAGTGCTGATAAATGAAAAAGACTCCCCTTCTCCACCCACTTGTGAGAACACACCGCAGTCTTCAGACAGGCTTTTTTCAGATTTCACACGTTTTACCCAGACAGTCAGCTCTTTCCAATTATTCTGACCTTTTTGAGACATAGAGATTGAAGTTTTTTCCACTAGTTACTGTTAGCATTGGCTTAAACAAGTACATAAGAAAACATTTAATTATCAGTGGCTCATATGTAACCCTTTGCATGGGAAGAACCCCAAGTACTTTATAAACATTCATTAAAGGTGACAACAAGCAATGTGTAATAGCTAGGGAGAGCTGTTCCTGTTTTTCTGAGACATCATTTACCCACAGCCTCGACAGTGAGATAATGCAACTACACCTCTCCTGCAGAGGTGCTCCTGCAGAACAGAAGCACACGCTCAGGAATTGCTACTGCCTCTGCCCCCACCTTTCCTTACAATAATTTGCTCCTGTTACCTCCCTCTCCATAATAGCTCATTGGCTATTTTCTACAGAAGGCTGTGACAGTCCAGGTGGTTTAAAGGATTTGGCTAGGTGCTGCAGTAAAAAAAAAAAAAAAAACAAAACAACTAAGTTTGGATCCCAGGTACTCCAACTAAAATCCATAGTGTCCACATTAAAGATCAGAAGGTAACTCCAGATTTAACTGGTAAAGCAGTGCACAGTATATCTATCTCCTTGTATATACTATTCATAGAAAGAGAAAACAGCTGCTGAACTTGTGACTTCTTCCAGTTTTTTCAGTCACTGTCAGTCCAGTGAAGCTCCCCTAAAGTGGTCAGGTTTGACCACCTGGATTCAGGTAAACAAACAGTTCACAGAGTGCCACTGGTCTCCACACTAACACAAGGACATATTGAAAGCAACCGAGGAATCTCAGGTCTCTGGATGGAGGGCTGAAAAGGATACTGTTTGAATTAATGGTTGTATATATGAGGGAAATAAATGGAAGCAAAAAACCAGACTTGCCTAGGTATCCCCCACAGTAACCCAGTGGTCCAGCCATACTATACAAGGTGTTGTCTCGTGGAGACTGTAAACAATATCCCCCAAACTTCAGCTTCCTGCATATTGTACTGGGTTTGCACTTACAAGCACTACCTTCTGCAAACCATATTAGCTCATGAGCAACACAGGTCTGATATGACTGTGTTAATTTGGTTCTTCTATTGGCCTGGCTTCTGTTACTTGTGATCCCTCTGCAACATGTTCCTTTGCATGGCATAGAAGGAAAACGAGCAGAAACCAACAGACAGCTGGTTGTACAACCCTGAAAAGCCTGGAGAGAGTCCTCATGGGGAGGTAACTTAGAAGGATGTTGATGTGGTGAATAACTGTGGTTTTTCTCCTCAGAAACAGAGGGGCAGTCCATTCCTTGTAAATGTACAAAATTGTTTGAGAGAAGTATTGATTCCTGCACCACTTTCTCCTCTTTGGAACAGTCCAAATCCCTTGAATTTTGGCCAGTTTCTCAGGTCCAAAAGGATAAAAAGAGCAGAAGTTTTGACAAATAGTTCAAGATACTTTATCAGATTTCTCCTGAGGGATGGAGACCAAACATTATAGCTCAATAGTAGCTAGTAAAAACATTGCAGTCTTGTCTTCTGAAGTGGAACAAGATTGAAGTCTCATGTACAAGCTATGGTAATCTCCAAGCAGGTTACTATAAGAAAAGCAGAAGTCTTAAGATAGAGACTTATGGGTTGTTTTGGTTGACTTACCATACTGTAGGGGTTTCCATACTTTAGAGATCTGTGCACTGTTCAGGGGTAAAAACTAACAGTCGCTTCAGGAGTATGTATCAGGGACGGAGAGACGGGGAGCCCACTACCAGCACTTAGCATACACACACTTCTCAGAATGGTAAGAGTGTTCTGGTGACTCCTGGTCAGCTGCTCTTATTTCCAGATTGTATCTCAGCCTCAGCTGCATGTCCTGCTGGCCAAACTCCCTTCTGCTACACCAGCTGCAAAGTTCCTCTTCTCTTCATAGGCAGCTGTTGTCAGCCTCAAATCCATCCTCTCCAGCCCCATACTTTCTTGAGCTTCAGGTGTGCTTTTCCCATGCGAGGACTCTTTCCAACCCCTGATTACCTTTTTCTGATCTTCTCTGAATTGAAAAATCTCATTGACCCCAGTTTCCATGGGAGACCAGAAACCTCCTTTGGAAACTCCCTCTTCTATTTCCTAGAACAATACTGTCTTCACCCTTAATTTTTTCCCTCTCCTGCTCTATAATATCAGAGACAAAGCTTTTCTTCTCATTTTTATATAGTCCTCTTTCACCTGGTACAGCTTACTTACCAACTGCATGTGGAAAGGGCCCTCAATTACATGGTGCCCTGAGCTTCTGGGCTGCTTTACTGTCGACACAAGTCCATTCTGATTGTTAAGTAAACTTACAGATACGTCAGTAGATGCTGTTATAATTCAAGAAATACTCGAATTTAGAGCAAAATCCTGGTAAAAAAAATGCACAAAGATTGCATACATTATATATAGTATGCACATATC
This sequence comes from Calonectris borealis, assembly GCF_964195595.1. Classification (NCBI taxonomy): domain Eukaryota; kingdom Metazoa; phylum Chordata; class Aves; order Procellariiformes; family Procellariidae; genus Calonectris; species Calonectris borealis. The sequence continues at coordinate 138,535,653 of NC_134313.1, forward strand.
TATCTATCTATCCATAAAATGTATGTTGTGTGGATACAAATATATGCAGAGATATATATTTGTTTGCATTTCAATATCTATATTATATGCCTAGGAGAAACATATGTAAACAATATGCAGTTTGGGGAATGAGAATAAAACCTATCAACATTTAAGATGTTAACGTTTAAAACCAGACTGCAGGTGAGTAATAAAAGAGGCACCTTCATCAGACATGTTCACAAATATAATGATAACCTAAGTCTGATTAAGCCAGATGTCGAACATGAAAGAGCAGGCAGGAAGGTTCAGGAGGCTGAGAACAAACATGAAGAGACCAGGATCTGAAAGGCCATGAAGAGTGAAAGGCTATGAAAATGAGATAGTTAAACCTGAGTTACGCTGAATAAGCTCCAGTTTCTTATTTGAATGCTTTGTGGGTGGACCAACACAAAATGTTTACTCTCTAGACTTGGCAGGCTGTTATCTTTCACCTAACAACAACTTGCTGAGGCAATTAAAAACTGTATTGACAACACTGAGCAGACAAAGTCGGCAAACATTTTTTCCCCAGTAGTAGGTTTTTTCCTCTCATCAGTCCGTAATGCTGTCATAGTATTTGCGAAATGAGGAGGTGTGTGGTGTGGTATGGCACAGTACTGTATTACTGAGTCCTTAAGCTCTGTGAGACCTAGAAAGCCATATGCCAGGTAGAGTAGAACATAGCTGCCATGGTGTATTGCATGGCTCTGAAGAGCTCTGCCTTTGTACCACCATGTGTGCTAAAACAGCCTATTTATCATGCAGGACTCTATGCCCTGAACTGTGTCTTCCTCAATATCCCTTTCTATTTCTTTATGTGACCCTATAAAATGGCTAAGATTTGAATTATTATTAAATGCATTATAGCAGAACTACAAAGTAGAGAATAGTTTGATTCATGAAGCTTTATTTTCTTGGTTAGGGGCTTTCTACTGTACCTATATGGGGCACCCAATCCAAAAACCCACCTGAGCCACCAGGAAAACTTTCAGGCCTTCAAAGGGCAGCAGATCAGTTCCCAAGGTGGATGAGATGATTAGCCTCAAATTCAGTGTTTTTGTATAGGGAATCATTGGCTTTCAGTTCTCCTGTTTTACAATGGGAAAAAGTATTGTCATGTGGGACAAAGTGCCTTGCTCAGCTGATAGGGAAAGTTTCAAAGGAATCCTTTCTGTTCAAACCAACTCTGTATTTCTCATGTACACTTCCAGATGATTCTTTGCCCCTATCCTCCCCCCTGAGTTTGGTTTGGAGAAGGTACTGCAGATGCCTGCTAGCACAGGCAGTGTGAGTGGATCTGCCCAGCCTGGCTGCAGCAGGAGCCATTTCGCTGCCACATGATGCTGTGGTCACTAACAAGGGAGCTGAACTCCTGGGGAGCAGAGAAGGCGGCTAAACATCAGTTGGGACCCAGAAAGGCAGGAAGAAAACCAGAAAATAATGAAAACCTTTAAATGAACTTAACCAAACTTCAGAATGGGCTCAGTTCAAGTGGTGGGCTCTGAGAGTCACCTAGTTCATCACCTAAATGGCTTTATCTCATCACTAGTTATTATGCTGTCACAGTGATTTAGATAATGAATGAAAACTTTTTTTCAGCATTTGTCCTAATGCTCCTGTCCCATTTCAAGTAGCTATTTACTAAATCATCTTTTTGTACACAATGATTAATCAAGACATGATCTGGGTTTGAAACAAAGGGAGAGCTCTCTATATTACTTAAATAGTGTTATTTTGCAATTATTATTTCCTTGGATGCATCTTGCCTTATTCTGAACCTAATCTAAAGTCTGGCTGAAAACATTTAACCCCCCTCCCCAGCCATCTCCAACTGCCAAACTGAAAAACCTTCACCTGGGTTTAGGACTTCAGCTTTTTTATATATATATATATAATTAATCATAGTGATTACTTAATAAACAGCTCCACTCACTGCTTTCTTTTCTACCCTATGTCTATTCCACTAATTTCTATCAGAAATTATCTAATGGAATCATCTATCAGAAACTGCCAATTGAAGCAAGCTGGTTCACTGACTCCAAAATGCTGAACACCAAAGGCCTGGCATTTCTCAAATCCCGAGCAGTGGGAAGTCAAGGTTGGAAGGCGCTGGCTTCACAGGTTTGTACATCAGGGCTTACTCCCAGCTGGCTGGAAGCTCTCTGAGTCCTGGCCCTTAGTCCTGCTCTTTGCACCTGGCGCCCCTGGAGCTGGTACTTGGAGCCTGGAAGTGCTGGGCACAGACAAAGCCCTCCATGGGACTGGAAGCTGGTCCATTTAGGAACTCCTGCCAGGTTGCAGCTTCATGCAGGGAAGCCCAGAAAGTACCAGTTAAACAAGAGACTTTCCCTGGAATACCTGGTCTGAGACCCAATGAGCCAGCACAGCTGTTAGTGAAAGTGACGTTTTTTCTGTTTTATAGTTGCTAAAATAACAGCTTGAGCCAAAGGAGTAATTTCTTTAAGATACACCCTCTGTCATTGTTCCTAATGCAATTTTTTGTAATGCCTGACTCAAGAGAAATTTAAAAAAAAAAAAATCATTTGTATTTGAGCTGAATCCAAGTTCTTGAAAAGTCCTGCAAAAGCAGAATCCTGTTTTTTGGCCATTTCTTTGCTGGGTGGTAAGCAGTAACCAAATTAATGGTTTCAAATTAGTTAAAAATCATCTTGAACTGAATCCAGCACAATTACAAGCAGATGGATAAACAAGAACAATAGGAACTCACAGTATAACCAACAGCTAACTATTTTAAAACACCTCTGGAAAAAGAAAAACAAATCAAAACTTTTTTAGGGTGGTTTCAGTAGGGCAGCGTGTTTGCATTAGCTAGAGGTTGTGAGATCCACCCCATCAGTGACACTACTGCAGGGGCTCCGTCACCCAACAGCTTCTAGAGCAACCGCAGAAACAAAACCCTGTCAAGTGGTAGCTGCAGAGGGAAGCCCTGAAAACTCAAAGAGTTTTATAATTTGGGCTTGTTTACAAAGAAAATGGTCTCCCCAGGCCGAAAAAAACCTCTGCCTCAAAAAGTTGTAGATTCTACCCCTGCTTAAAATAAAGTCTCACTGGTGAGAGTTGTCCAGGGCTATGGATGGGCGGCTGAGACATTCCCAGAGTGTTCCCAGGAACCAAGGCCAACAAGCACAGAGCAGCCAGCTCAGCTCTAGTAAACACTCTTAACCTTCAGAACTGGGTAGCTGCTTGCAAATTGCCTATTGGGAATGGTTCTGGAAATCCCCTGCTTCTGATTTGTGCCTGGGAGTGGTTTGAAGGGTAGTTGGCAGCAGACTTGAGGGTGCTAGGGGCTTGCCTAGCTGTTTAACACCATAGATGATCATAATCCAGTGCCCAGGAATGTTCCCAGGCCCTGTTTAATTCACCAAGATAGATGTAGACTGAGAAGAAAATTAAAATGAAATATTGGGTTTGTTGAGAATGGAACTGTCACATTTCCTACTTTAGAGGACATCCATTACAGAGATGGATTAAACCAGTGTAGTACTATTTGTTTGTCTGGTTGCAGAACTAACTGCTAAACTCACAGAGGGATCCTTTTAGCAGCACTGATAGTACTTTAGAAAATCAACAGGTATTCGGGATAGATCCAGCACTGTGCAGTCACAATCTTAATTTTGCCAGCATCAGGAAAGAACCAAATTTGTCTGCAGCAGACTCTTTAATGTGACCTATGGACCATATGAGTTGGGTTTCATTGGTGATAATGGCCCAAACTGGGAAGCATCTGTTAATTTCTCCTCTTACTTTGTACATCTGTTATCAGTCCCTGGTGTGATTTGATTTTTGGAAGCTGGATTTCCTTGCACACATACCATAAGGCTCACTTCAATCTCCTTTATACAGTTTACTATAAAGCCCTTGATTAACGCACTAAGGGCCAAATCTGAAGAGAGACGATCAGTCCAGACTGCTGCTGGTTTACACCAGCTAAAAACAAAGCTTTTAGACAATACATAGAAAGTGAAGCCTAAGACACCTATTTTAAAGATTAGCTGTCAGCTTCAGCCACAGAAAGTACAATCACCTCTACAACCCTTGTGTGTAATTTTGTCTGGGTGGGTGAAAGGGAATGAGAGTACAATTGTTTCACCTCTTCTAATTCTTAATGATCCTGCCTTCCCCCAGTTGACCTATGCAGAGACATTTACAGCCATCAAACACATAGACTGCCAGACCTAGGTGTGTTGGACTGCACCTCCAGGGATCCTAACCAGATGGTATTTTAGGAGAGGACACAGTTCATTTCAGAGCAATCCGAATGAGCAGCTTTCTTTTCTTTATTACACCATTGCATTTGGCGGCAATCCACCAGAGGCAGATTCTCTGCTCTCTAAGGAATGATCTGCCCACTCTGTCCATTTAACAGGACGTTCAGCTCAGAAAATCCAGTTGCTGATCACACATGTGGAGCAGATGTGCGAGCATGCGTAGCAAAATAAAAAATAAAAAATCCCAGCAGTGTACTGGGAGAAATGTAGCGTAACTACTGAAAAACAGTGACACAAAAGCTTCGAAACAGTGGTTATTGTTGTTGTAAGGAGGATTTTTCTTATTACTCTTTCTTAGGAACGGACAAAAAAAGTGTAATAAATCCTTTATTATTTTTCTCTTTGGAGGTCAGGGAGGATTATTCATGTTATACTAATGTGGCTTCTTTGTTCGTTTTCACAGACTTCTCCTTACAAAGATATGATTCTAACTATTTTGACCAGACTATCTTGGGGCCCTACCTCTCAGGAACTGAGTGCTGGAAAACTTCCACTGGAAAAAAAAACACACCCTTTTAAAAGAGAGGATATCAGAAGTATACATCTTTTATCCATGCCCCACACACTTGCATGTAAAGGGAGAGCACCAGCTGTTTTTCTCATGGTGAATAAGGGTTACTTGGGGAAATCTGACTTCCTGTTTTTACATGGACAGCTACATTGTTGCATAGCCAGTTAATTTTGGTTAGGTCAATAGAGCAAGTTTAATTATTGGAACTTTCCTTATTCACTCAAGCTTCATACTGTACAGAAGAAAGAGGGATTACTAGGACGTCCAAACTGTGTACAGAAGCTGAAAAGCTCATCTTGCATGGCCCTTGCTCAAATATACAAAACATTTGGGGGGGGGGGATGGGATTTGCTGAATGGTGCAATTTGGGCTGCAGACTAAATTTCTTTCTTAGTTCAAAATATACTGAATAAAAATTTTATAGAGTTTTTTTTTAAAGAGTATTAAAAAAAACCCCAAACCCCAAAATTACATATTTAAGGCACTGAGAGCGACATAACTACTCCTACAGATGTGGTGGGAAAATGGTCCATTTTTCCACGACAGCACAACTCAAAACAACAAAAGCCTGAGCAGTGTCAAATACAGAGAGCAATCCCATTCAGTTACAGGCGGCACTATGAAAAACACACCTCTCAAGCTGTGGCTCTCACAACCAGGACAACTGGTGATAGTGAAACAAAATAGCAACTAATCCCGGGTAAAATCCCCTAAGAAACCAGGGGCATTTCTTGCACTCTGTGATATTCATTTCTGATTTACTTTAACTGGAACACTTAGATTTTATTTTGTTATTTAGTTCAGTGACTGGCTAAGCCCCTTCCTCCATTTCATATGGTGTTACAAGTTATGGTGGATTTCTAAATCTTGGTCTTGGTTAATGCATCAAAGGACATATGGGCTGATTTCCTTCAGTTTCTCATAATATACATGTAGCCAGCTGTATGTTATTACATAACTTTAGACTTAAAGCAACCAGATCATTCTAGATACCATGATCTATTTCTGTGGTTTTGATACAGTAATATTACAGTGGGAGAAACTCACCAGTGCTGTTATAAGGAAAGTTTGTTTTTTTTTAATTCATATCCTTGTTCTTAATAAACATCCCAAAGAAAAATATTCAACAGCAGCAGGCAGTAATAAAGAGGCAGAAAATGGCAAAACCACAGTACTGAGGAAACCTATGTGAAAACACTGGTTGTGTCTTCCTGGTTACAGAAAACAAATAGAACTGTACAAAGCGCTTGCCAATAAGGGCCTGCCAAATAAAATATTGTTTTATGAAGTCAGGAAAAAACTAATTTTAAAGGTTATTGTAGGTTATTTGTGGTCACGTCTTGTGTTCATAAAACATGATGTCATCTTGAACCCTTCACTATTTTTATTTCAGCCCTATAGGTCTTTGTCTGAGACACTACCTCAGCAATTGTAGAAATTTAAAAGTTATTGGGAAATACTTGCAAAAGTCTGTTATACAAATTGAATGGGAATAAAATAAATTAGATACAAGCCAACAGAATGCAAGAACCCATCAAAGCAGCTGTATTTTAGGGGAGTTTATTTACCTAATCCAGTAATTTGGAATGATGAGATCACACCAGCAGCAGCAGATTTGAAATCAGAACGTTGCAGAATTGTTCCTCCTATTTACTTTTGTTTCAGATTATATTAACATCACAAAACTGCCCATCATAGCGTCTGATTCTCTGCCCTGCCCCTGCAACACTGAGGGTATGATTATCATGCCACTAATGTAAACATTTTATTTTTCACCTTCTGCTTTTTTGATGGAAAGAGAGTATTCAACTCGATGAGTGAGTCATCCCACCAGCTTATCTAATGTATCTAGATGAGCTGCAAAACGATGGAGAAGACAGATGTTAATGAGAAGGTGATAAGGAGTTAAAGACTTTTCCCAGCCACTGTTAAAGTTTTTGCCTCATTTCTTTCTTTCTCTTCTATCTAACATTCACTAACCTGTCATAATGCCAGATGGAGTACAAGGGATTTTTTTTTCAGAATCAGGGCTTCCTATAAATGGTTTCTCCCATTTGAAGCTACCTAATTAGCAGCTGACTCAGGCCTGAACACTTCCTTGAATGCTGTGGCCACTTTGGGGATTTTTCCTTTTTAGCCACTGACAGCCTCTTCTCTGATGCTCTCACTGCTAAAGCAGTTCATCAGAGCAAAGAAATGCTTATGACATCTTCCAGTGTGCCCCTTTAGGCTTATGTGCCTACTAATTTTTTCATTAGAATAAGAATATCCCTCTATTTCCCCTTCTCCTTGTTCCATTTAGGCTTTGTTTTATGGTCATGGGAAGTGACTTGACATGAACTAAGTCTTAAAATGTGAGATTTTAAGGTAGTGGATAAATTGTTCCTTTTCTTTCTGTGGCCAAAGCTTCTGAAGCCCATGAGGCCGAAGCACCCCGCATGTAGAAGAAGCTGTGCACTGGGGCCTGTCCCAATGGGAGCAGTTCCTGATGGCTTGGCTTCTTATGGGGACGCGAGGAGATGCATGGTGGGCGCTATGACGTTCCCGTGGGATACCAGAGCATGTACGCACATGCGTCTCCCCCAGTGCAACTTCTGGCTTTATTATTCTCACTTTTCTTAAAATATGCCTGTCTTTAAATTTAAAGGCAACTCTCTGTGGATCTCAGTGTCAGTGAGAAAAGATAAGGGGTGACAGCCTGGGTCACCTGCTAAAGAGCACAGGACTCCTACCCCCACGGGAGGGAGAAATAAAGGCAGTTTTAGCCCACTTCTGCCCCCTCCCTAGCCCAGGCTGCTGTAAGCATCGAGGCAGCCTTCAGATTTTTGCAGAATTTACGTAGCTCAGAGGTCTTGTGTGCTCTGCTGGTGACAGTGTTGCTCAACGTGCCTGAAACGTGTGTGGTTTGGCTCTGTGGCCCCCACCTCCACTGGGGGCCTATTTGATGCCTGAGGTCGCTGGTGACTTTTAGAGGGACAGCCAAAAGCCTTCCTCGCGGTTGCCGGAGGAAATCCTCCTTCAGTTGCATCTGGAGCTTTCAGAGGCTCTTTTCACTACTTGGGCATTTTCCCTGCGTAAAAGAGCTGCAGTCACAAGACAAATCTCACCTAATATATCTTACCTGTAAACGGCATTTTTTCTCCCAGATCAGTTTCTAATACCCTGCTGATGTTTGTTTTTCTGTTTTGCTGCCAGTTGGCATTGCTCATGCTATTTCCTTGCTGTACTATCTTACTCGTGGAATGAATCTCAGGAGCATAGTTTCTATTAATGGCTTATCGTTTGTATTTTCTGGGTAAGCTTTTCACTCTAACTACGGTTGAGTCAGACTTCTATTCCCACTATCAATTTCACTCTACCTAGGTGTCTCCTACCACCCGGCTTTTAAATATTTTTCTTTATAGTAAGTGCTGTGGAATTCATGCTTGGGAAATTAAGAAAGGCTTTCAGACAATTTGGGCTGGTACTCAAAGATTCTTCTGTACCTATGGTTAATCAATAATATTCAAGTGCAGAAGATGGAAAGAAACTTAGGCAGTGGTTAACATTTGTCGTGGTACAAATACTGCTTTCTGGTGGTAAAAATGCTTAATTTGCTAGTTTTCCTTAATAGCTGAATCCAAAATAGGCGAAAAATGTGGCATGCTGAGCCACCATATTTGTGTGTTTCTTAAAAGAAACTTGAAGGGTCTCTAGTTACCATTTGGCTTCATCAGCTGAACTTTTTGATCTCTATCTAGTAACATTCCAGCCAGCCAGCCTATCATATTTAAAGTGCAATTCCTAAAGCATTGGACAACAATGTAACGATTCTGGATTCAGCTAACTTCTGTCTTCCTCCTTATGCTGTCACCTACATTTACAGAAGGCCTTGTGGGTTTTTTTTGTGGTGTTTTTTTTTGTGTTTTTTTTTTCTTTCCCCTTTTTTTCTGTCTGCTCATAAGCTAAAGATGATCTGTTCTGTTTTTAAAATAGGGGAAAAAAAGAGCAGTAGGAGGTCTAAGGGTTGGAGACAACCTGCATGGGTAAGGTAGGGATAGGATGGGAAGGAAAATGATCCAGCTGTCTAAGCATTTCTCTGTAATGTAATGGGAAGCATATATGGTATAATACTAGAGCAAAAGGGGGCCATAGCCCTTGCATTTTAATATACACTCATACCATAGCTAATAAAAATAAATCATATGGTGTTTATCATAGGAAATTGCCAATCACTATCCTGGTGTGCCTCAGAAGGTCTGGTCTTGATGATGTATTCCTGCAACGGTACAAGTAAGAAACTAAGACTGCAGAGCTCAAACAAAAAGCCTAGCATTGATGAGAAAACTAGTTCAGCCACTTCTGAGATGAATTATAAGAACTCATCTTCTGTATTTCTAACTCTACTTTTTCAGGGCAGTTCCCTGCGGGGGCTCCTCAAGGTGTAGGAAGTGTATAGCAGATATTAATTGACAGCAAAGCTAGCAGTACTCGCTGCCTTTCGGTAGAGAAAGTATAGATCCCTCGGAAAAAGGTCCCAGTTTGATCCTGCCAGGAACTGGCCTCCCTGACCCCAGCCCATGGGATTATTTCAGGATGAGTACTATTATCAAATCCACCTATGTTTAAGCCTATCAGTGTCTCATGAACTATTTAATGGACTTTATTCCCCACCTCACAGTATTCTGTGGGGAAAGCAATTATTGTCCTTACTTTTCACATAGGGATATGCAGGAGCAAGGAACAAAGTAACTTGTCCCAAAGCACTGTTTTGGCAAACATAGATCTCCCAGTCCTGCTTTACTGTCCAGTGCAAGTCTCTCTTTCCCTGTGGTCTACTGTCTAGACTAATTCTGACCATCTTGCCAGGCTGACCTTGGAGGTCAGCTAAGAATGCAGATCCCAACTGCTAAAGCTGAAATTTTATTGCAGAAGGCACCTGCTGCATGGTTTAACAAAAGTTGTATGGAGTAGCTGCCTGAATCTTGGATGGATGCTCAGAGGGTTAGGAAGGAGAATTCCCCCAGAGCTCTCAAATTTCAGGTCTATTCCCATACCTGCCTGTCAAGATTGACAGGAACTCAAACTGGAGAAACTACACACTACGAACTTTTTCTTTCACAACTGCACAAGCAACTGTGTGGTGGTCTCAGCCTTCTGAATAGTCAGGGAGTAATTTGAATCAAAACCAAACAGCTGTAATGCTGAAGGGTATGACTGAATATTTTTTGAGAAAGCTGAGTATTTCTGGAAGAAAATTGTAGCAAGCGAAGCCCCCAAAACACAGCACTCCATTCTGAAGAGCAGCATTGAAGGGAGAAGATGACAGCAGAGCATTGACAGCAGCTTCCTCTGACTGAGTTGAGCTAATTTTCCATAGACACTGAAGGGCAGTCTTGAAGAGCTTCTTTCCCAGAAAAGCAGAAAGCCCTGCCAGGTTGGTGGGTAGGAGGCTGGGAGATGAAGACACAACAGAAAGCTCTACTGCCGGCTTGAGTCAGTGGGACAGAGTCAGTGAGGGGCATAAAACTGGGACATCCTGACAAAATGCATGGAACTTGCTTAACAGAATCTCTTGAGAAAGGCTACCTTGCAGTTCACAAACACACAGCCCCTCACAGGCCACAATCACAAAAAATGGCTGTCTGTGCATTGCTGTTATGTAGCACCTTCACTGTCATACTATCCTGTGAAAAATGTGTAAGAAAAGTGCTCCTTGTAGACATCAGGAAACACATTTAGAACATTTAGAGTCAGAATCATGGAACCAATGCATTTCTTCCAGGGAACACCGGCCAGTCCTGTGAATTTGGGTTTTTAGGTTTTTTAAACCCCCTTCTGACTTCTGGTCTGGGATAGCTTGATGTATATGAAAATGGACTAGCACACAGGTCATCCTGGTGTAATCTTTTGCTTCACCACTGTTTTTCTGAATGATTTGAAGGTAGGTCACTATCTGTCTTGGTCTTAAATTCCCACCTTTAGTATAAGGTTAGCTTTTCTGTATCTCAGCAAAGTGTCAGGAAGATTAAATTCCGTATTTAACATAATAATACATTGGCAATAGATTATATTCATAAAGTGAGCACATCTGATGCCTTTTATAGTCTTCTAGTAGAGGCATAATTTCATCAGGAAGTCTGAGGATACTTTAGCCATTTGGTGTGTAAGAGTCTGATGGATAGAAGCTCTCTAGATGTGGTCCCTTTGCCATCACAACAGACAAATGAAGAGGCACCTTTACATCATGGCACTGGTCACGGTGGTGAGAGAAGGATGAACCTTCACCGTGTGAAGTGACTTTCTACACAGCAGCACAAACCCATGCATCTCTGTCTTCAAGGAGGGAGTTTTGTCCAAGTCTGCCATAAACAACCATTTCACAATGATGTCGTGAAAGCTGATGTGTACAGATTGCTCTGAAGACAGAAATCTTATTGACAAGTGCTGTTATTACTAATGAGTAATAGCTTAAAAGTTACACATCAGTTATTATGAAATCCTTCTTACGAATATTTCGTAAGTAATCAGAATGGGACAAAGGCACCCAAATGTCATTCAATTAATTTAATTTCAGTAGCACAAAGAGAAATTTAACTCAAGTAGATATATATGTGTGTGTATGTGTATGTGTGTATATATATATGTCAGATCAAAGACGGTCTTAAAATATTCAGCAAAGAATGCTATTGCTGTTATTTGACTAAATCACTGATTTTTATACAGATTCACGTATTACTGCATTTCTACGTGCTTATTGTATGTTGAAAATTTTGTTGGTACACACTTTTCATCCTTTACTGGGATTTGCACGTGTAGCAAAGAATAAGAATACTTGATGATTCAGGGATTGATAATAGGATATTTAACCATTTTGTCTCATCACCAGTTCTAATGAACATCTGCCAAAAGGCCTTATTTGTAAATACTATTCAGGGTCTGTGTGATGGAATCAGTCTAGTTCCTAGTATTAATCTCAAATAGAGATCACACAGTAGCAGGGTCACACAGTGTGGCAGGAGCAGAATGTTTGTGCATCATAAATACAGTCATGCCATAGTGGAATTCATCAAAAGATGCTACTGATTTTACAGATAACTTTTCTTGGCATATGACATAATTTGAGAATTGTTCCACTACCCTAATGTCACAAACTCTTGGCACAATTTAAGGTTGCCATAGGCTTTAGGATAGTCTCAGGAACATGTCCGAGGAAGCAAGCAATCCATTCAATTTACTTTCTGTTTATTAAATATTTGTAGCCAACACAGGCTGCTGAGTTTTAAGAGGACTTATTTGAAGATATATGTATATCTCCATATATATATGTGTGTGTGTGTGTCATTAGCACTATTGCTTTGAATGTAAATGGTGTTAATCCCTAGCAAGTAACATCCTGTACAAGTGGCTTTGTAGAATTTCTGCATCTCCTTTGTTTTTCTTTGAGTTGACAGAGAATTGTGACACAAAGTAGGCAAATGAGGGTTGCCATATTTGTAATGCAAGAAATACTTAGGGATTTGTAAGATTTAAGAGAATATCTACTAGTAAGAATCACATTTTTATGTCATCCAAAGTGTATCTATTTTGTTCCATTTATTATATAGCTGAATACTTAGCCTGTGGACAGATGTTCAATTTGTAGACAGCTGTGTTAGTTTAAGATGTTACTATCCCCAGCTGTTTGCTACCAGCATGTTACTGAAGACTCTTGTCCCTATAGCTCTGCAAGACTTTACTTGGGTTTCCGAGTCTAGCTACGACAAAGTCATTTGGGGAAGTTCAAACCGTCAGCATTGGTCATTGATGTGCTGGAGGAAATGCAGTATTGCTCCTACAGTGTCTTCTGATGGGGGCCCAGGAGTGGCAGCTTCACACTGGTGAACCCCAAGCCTTCTGGGAGCATCTTTGGTTGGCAGACCAAATCTCCCCCAGAAAGGCATCCATCCACAGTCTCCTACACACTGTCAATATAACTAGATTGTGGATAATCATCTCCTTCATGGATCTTCAGTAGGGATGAGATCTTGGGGATATAGGATGCAATTCAGGTACCTAAATAAAGGTATCTAATGCCATTTCAGCTATCATCTAGGCTGTTGCAATGTGAATGTCTTTGATATCTTAGGGTTAAGCTGGCAGTAGACACCTATTTTTAGTAATCAGACTTTTTCCCTCAGTGTTGAATAGCTCTCACTGACAGAAGGTAATTGTTTTGTTTGGAGAGCTACTAGCACAGCTGAACCCAGTGAGCTACAAATTCAAGGATTACTTTAATGATGTTTAAATAATTTGAAATCCTGAATTCTTTGTGAGGAAGATTCTTAAGAGAGAGCATTATAAAAATAATGTCTCTATAGACATAATAAAATATTTCATTATTCAAACCTTTTCCTAGAGGAAGTAAAAACTCCCTCAGTCGTCTTTGGTTTGAGTCCTGGAGATCTGTTTCTCATAATGTGATATTTAGGAGCAGCTATGAAATGTCAATATTAATGTTTGTATCATGGTAATTTTACAGGGAAAAAAAAAAAACCCACACCACAAAACGTGAATTTTTTCCTCAGTGTCTCTTATAATACTGGGAAAGTTATGTGTGTGATAACAGTGTGAAACAGAAGTGTATAGTCACAACAGAAGATTCTTGAGATTGTCATAGAAAAGCAAATGGCCCCTAAATTAATGGTTTACACTTCTCACATGAGAGATGGGTCAGGTTTTTTTTGCAAAAGTCTTTGCTTCTGGACAGAGTGCTTGTTACCTTTACTCTCTGGTTTGGATGTGTAATAGTGGAATCCTTTTGTTGCACTGGAGTGTGCATCTAAAAGTTGATGAAAGAAGAGGTGTAGATTCTATACATTTATTGTCGATTGCTTTCTCTATACATGTTTTTTCTATTTGAATATAATTCAGAAAGCTGAGGGATAGTCCTTACCATTTCAGCAAACGACTGAGTCTTAAGTAAGTGATTCCATATGCTGGTTGAGAAAGTCTTTATATTAGCCCTTCACTGTGCTAAACCTACAAATCAAGCTTGTAAGGCCTTTTCTTTCTCTTTTTGACCTCTCACTTTAAATTCAATGTATCTATTTTAGCTGCAATTTAAAACAAATTGTCCCACAGTCTGATGAAGACTACTTACTTTCAGTGCCAGAAAAGGGCATATGTCACAAGAAACAGTCTGCACACGTACTTCACTGTTGCTTATTTGGCAGATGACCTTGATGTGAATCTCCACTGGGGGTTGAGGCTGCTTATGTCCATGTTTGGTTCAGGTTGTCTTGTTACTATTTTCTTCAACTAGGGCAAAGGTACAAAGTTCTTCTAATTTTTGTCTCAATGCTTCTCAACATCATCCAAAAAGAACAATTTTGTTTTTCAAGGGAGGAATCTGAGGCCAGAACTCTCACTTACTGTACACTCGTTTTCAGTGTTTTACAAACACCCAACATCCAGATACCTCAGGCTGTACTAAAATAGAGTGAGACTCATGAGGCACAAAGAGACTGAGGAAGCTACTGTATATGCCCATATCTGGCTCTCTCTCTAAAATACCAGCAAGAAAAAAGTTGAATTAATATGCACACAATCTTTGGGTCCCACATGTTTCTCACCTCGAAGCATAACCATGAAATAATATTCTAATAAATGATAGTTATATAGTCCACCACAGAGAAGTGGGTCAAGTCTTTACGACACATGTTCTAGCGTCCCTTCTGCTTTAGGCACCACAGGACATTGAGGGATTGAATAACTAAGTCCAACAAAACCATGGAGGAGTAAGACTGTGCTATTACAGGGTCACAGATTATGTCTGTGGACCAAGAGGAATATAATTTAGTGTTCAACATAAAGCAACTGCAAATACTTAATATAAAGAGTTCTGTGTATTCTCCTTCCTTCTTCCTGTCCCTCTCTGCTCCTTGCCTACAGACTGTCAACACTTAGGAGTAAGTACAAAATTATTTTTGAGTATTTACATGCAAATTGATAACTATATGACTTAAATTTAAAATGACTTACCTAATAACTAAGACATTTTTATTTTGGGGGCATGAGCAATGCAAATAATAGAGAAATGCAGCTATTAATTAATTGTTTCATGTCACAAATGTTTTATCATTTGTATACCTATGGCACCTATAAACTGAGGCGTGAGGCCAACCAGCTTAATGACGGTGTTTTATTCCAATCATAGTGAGTTCAAGTCCTTTGGAGGAAAAATATTCTTTTCAATACAGTGAGCTGGTTTTTAAAAAATTTTCTCAGTGCCTAAATGTTTCAGAAGCTTGAGATACATGACATTTTTCTTAATTTTTAAGTAAATCCATATTCTCCACAATCATTTAGGATGTTATTTTATGATACTGTGTGTATGGTGTTTCATATTGTGATGACAACATTAGAGACACATTCAGTGGCTGCTTAAAACTTCACCCAGACAGCAGCTGAAAATGACACATTTCACACTATTGCAAAAGGAGTTACAGAATCAGAGTGGGCTTCTGACTGGACTAAAATGCCTGTTTAAAAATTGCTTTCAGAGCAAAAATCTGAGGGACTTTTTTAAGGCTTTGTATGTTGTTGCTAAGGTTTTATTATAGAGGTAGAAATTCATGCAGTTTTCTTTGTTTCTTAGTGTTTACTCTGTTTCCATTTTGTTGCATACTTGTGACATGACTCAACCCCTAGAAATAGCCATATTCTTCTGGGCTTCTAATGCTTTAACATCTTGGCTCTCACAGCAAACTTATTTAGCACCAAGTTGCCCTGCCTACAAAAACCATTTCTGAAGGTTTTGTGAGTTGGAGTTGCATTAATCTGAATGATAGACTCTCCTCAGCCTGTTTAGCATTATACCTCATTCAATAGACAGTTTAATGGATGATCCACAGCAGTACATTACATTTTTGAGCTTTGGGAATTACTCTGCACAGCCCAAGATTGGGGACTGGATTTGGTGGCTGAAATCCAAAAGCTTTTTCCTTTTTTTAAGTACCAAACATTACCTCTTGCCAAGAGGGATCATTTTCCCATCTGTTGAAGGGTTTTCTGCCCTTGGTAACAATATTCAGTTTCTCTGGCTCCTTTAGGCTCGCACTAGTATAAAATAGAAGTAACAGAAGTTAGCAGTACTGGCAGTAAGCAACTGGAGTCAAAGGAATCAGGGAATCAGACCTCTAGGTGTGAAGGTCCAGGAGAAGGCCTATCTGCATCTGGAGTGGCTTAATATAATCTCCACTGTCTCCATCTCCTTTTAATAAGTGATATCTCATTTAAAAATATTTGGGAGATCTTTAGCTGTGATGCTTTCTTGACTAACATGCCAGCTGTCTTTGAAAAGTTGAGAGAGGAGTATGCTATGATGGGAGCCTTTGAGAGCAGTGTTCATTTCATATCCCTAAGGACTCTTGAGCGTAAACCCCTAGTTTTCAGTGTGGAGTGTGCCAGGGACACAGCATGATATGTCCATTAATATTGCCCGAAGGCACTGCTGCAGCTTGATAAGCCCTGACCTTCACAGAGTGACAATGTGAGCGAAAGGAGAACCGGCTGTAGATGGGATGGGCTGGTGGCAGCTGAGCTGAGCCAGGCACAGCTGGCTGCCCCAGAGGTGGATCGGGTTAGGACACCAGGCACACCAAGCTGACATGCTGGGATTTGTTGAGCTGCTGAATTGAGTACTGAACTTGCCACAGCTCAGTCCTGAGAAGACTATTTTGTCTTGAGTCCATAGAGTTTAAACCTCCACAGTGGTAGAATATGCATGGAAAAGGGCTAATGTGTATAAACATGGATATACCAAAATGTAATAGATGTATGTTAGTACGTGAAATGTACAAACTCCAAAGAAATTACTCCAGTAGTTACTCCCCAATAACTGGAAAATGTATTAAAAAAATCATTTTGTGTGGATATTTTTGTCACAACACATTTCAGAACAGCTGTCATAACACTGGGAATTTACTTCCAAAAATATATTTAAAAAAATCCCCTTCATCTGGCAGCAAATGACTTAAAAGCAGAGACTACAGTGCACAGAGGCATATTCCAAAAGCACATGATATAAAAAACTTCTGGTTATTACTGGGTTAATCAGCACTGTTCTGGAAAGTACCAAAAATTGCATGCAACTGTTTCAAAAATCACGGGGATATTTTGAACGTTTCCACTGGGTCAAAGCAAAAATAACTATACATCCTTTTTAGGTGATTATATTCAGGAGACTGGTCTTGCTAGAGTGACTTAACACATCCATTATTGCAATTATAATTTAGTGATAATTACTGTGTAGAATTCCAGTGTTCTATTACCGCAAGTGAGAGCCCATGGAGAAAGCCAGCGTCCGGAATCTCTAGGGCCTTGGAACGAGTGCCTGTGATTTTATAATTTCCAGACTTGTTACATTTAGTTTGGGAGAAGCTATACCTGCATTGTGTAGGTTAAAGAGCCCTCTCTTTGCTGATTAAAATGAAGCACTGTCATTGACATATCAGATCCAATACATCTAATTAACATGGAAAATATGTTTGACCTACACTGGTTAAGATAAATGACTTCCTTACACAAGTTATAAACACTTGTAGGCATTACGCCAAAACTTAAAAGCAATTTGTGTTTTATGAAAGTCTATTTAAGGTTCCCTTTCAAATAAAAAAACCCCAAAACCAGAAAACAAACAAACTCCTCACACAATGCACGTCTTCAGAATCAGAATATCAACGCTCTGCAATCAGTATGTGACCAAATCCATTTTTGCAAACAGCATTCCTCCGTAAAGCATCATGACTGAACTGAAAGATAAGGCCTAAATTTCTGTTTAGAAAATTGCACAACAGTGTAAAAGGCAAATGCGCTTTAATTTCCCAATACTACTTTATTTTCTGTTTTCTAGTTCTCAAATGTGGCCCCATATAGGGAGAAGGGAGACAAATATTAGCCACCTAGAAAATGAAGGAAATAACGAATGATGGAGAAAGGAAGTGGAGAAGAGCTGAGACTCGTGTGGGTCAATGTGAGGGCCAAAGCTGCTTGAGGTTAGTGAAAAACTCTCAGTAAAATTCAAAGGGCTGTCAGTTCAGGACAGTGTCTTCTACATTGCTTTACAGTATTGTACTTTGTTTCAGTTTAGTTTAGTGGAGGAAAATAAACAAATTACCAGCAGGTTGTATACAACCCAATCCCAGCAAAGTGGTGGGCCAAGTCCTCGAGATTGCTCTCTGGTTGGCATGGGGGGAATCTTTAAAATAGTTTACCAAATCTGGTGATGGTTTGAGCAGCCAAGAGAAATCTCTGAATGGTATCAGTAGATCAAGAGGCACAGCTGAGAGATACTTCTTCCCGTGCTGCGCTTAGCTGCTGACATACGGCTTTGAGGCTGTAGTCATCAGTGCTACAGAGACAATGACCAGTGCAGGACTTCAGTCAGACCTGCAGCCTGTCTTAGGACTGAAAAGACACAAACATGAGGTAATAAAACCTACCTTCTTTCCATGTTTTCGTCTCTGAATGTCATCATCAAGTCAGGAGAAGCCTTGCATTTGTCCATTAAGAGGACTCAAGACATGCATACTGTAGGGATATGGTACTTCTTTAAGATACCTTTCTGGCTCTGACATTAACCAGCTTTTGAACCGAGGAAAGAGACAAAATAAACCACATAAATGTCTGTAATTGCCTTCACAAGAAAAGAAATCAGCCAAATACTTGATTTTTCACTTTCTTTGTGTTTTCACGAGGAGCTGGGACCTAGCTGAATAGCTTCACTTTCCATCCCGTGGCTCTAGGAAGGAGGTCTGGGGAGGAGGACAGGCTTGTCAGCCTATCACTCTTACCTGTGGCCTGTTTTTGCCCAGACTTGGAATGACAAAGATTGGCTGTTTCAGCTAACCCCCAGATCTTGCATGCACAGCTGCTTGCTGTTACCAAGGTAAAGGTGGGATATGAGGACAGAAAGCTCTGTGTTACAAAGCGTTTTATCCAGGCTTTTCCTCTTAGCCTACCCTGATCCTAGCCCCTATCCCTTCCCTGAGACCAAGAGGGAATGGACAACTGCAGGAGAAAGAGGAAGGACTCTTCCTATCATAGCAGGTCGGGTAGAGGAATACCATACCATAAAGAAAGGAGGAGAGTTGAAAGAGAAAGAAAAGAGCTACTGCTTTTAGTGATAGTCACCCAAAATCTGACTGACTCTCTTCACCATGCCCTCACCTTCACCTCATGGGAGGATCTATTTTGCTATCTTTATAAACTTTGGCCACCCCAAGTGTGATGTTGATGTTCTCATTGTGGCAAAAGTCAGCCTTGTCTGCACTGATAGAGAGATCTAAGACAGCTCTGCAATAGACCTTGATTTCCAAAAAATATTGAGCTACAACACTTAAAGGGCCTTCAGGTTATCCAAAAATAACTTTTTTTTTTTTTCAAATGTTGATGTGCCTTTGTTCAATGACAGATTTCTGGAGGTGAACGCTACAGAGTAAAGTAATGAGCCATTTCTTGCAACACTTTCAGTTTGGGTTCAAACCGGAAAGCAGAGATCCAAGTTCTACTGCCTTGGGGATTTTTTTCAATGTGAGGTTTGGATCCAGCCCACTATAAAGAGCCACTATACATGCAAAATTTTGAGATTGCTGTAGGTTTGGACTCTATCCACTGTCAAAGTTCAGAAGGTTTTGTCTGGGTATTTTGACGTGGGCCTATCTCCATTTTAGTTTTGGAAATACAAAACCCCAAATATACATACAAAAGAAAATCCCCTTGCAAATATGCAACTTACCTATCATGTGCGGAAACAATTTCAGGACTCTCAGCCCTCCAGGTAGTTACTCATGCACTGACACCCATTGTTTTCGGTGGGCTCCATGTGTGAATAATTATGCACCTGGGATCAACCATTTGCAGGATCAGGCCATTGCAAAATCGTATGCTGATGAAAACTTAAAAGGTAGCTGTAACACTTGATTGCATTGGTGTAGACTGTTAGCAAAGAGGCTGTCTGGATGCAAGCTATTGTCACTCTCATTTTAAGAGGCATTTTTTAAACAGTTACATTTCTCTGCCCTTGGTTTCCAGGGCATCTCCTGCTCCCCCTTCTAGGAGGAGACAGCTTGCAAATGCATGTTAGCAAATTCATATGCTACAAATGAATTTTACAGTCCTCAGTGCTGGTTATTCTCACCCCATGAATCCAGAAGTGTCTATGAATTTGAAGGATTGTTTTGGGGGGATGATCTCATCTCCCAGCTTTACATATTCTCTAGTTTCGTTTTCCCCTGCAACTCATTCCATGCACTCAGCTAGCGAGCCAGACTTTCCAGAAAAGGACAAACTACTATTGCTTTTCTTCCTCTTCCTTTCTTTATTTTTGCTGCTTGTGTTCATCATCTCGCTGTGGGGCAATAGGTTTTGTCCAGGGATAGTAGTTATTTCTTATGTTTTTAATATTTTATGTACTTTTTATGTTCTCAAAAGCAGAATTTTACTATTCCACAGATCAAATAAATCCCAGGCTTTCAAAAATGATACAATGGAAGCCCCAGCTTCACAAGCACAGCTGCAAATGAGGCTTTAATTGCCAGTTTAGGAAAAGGGCTAAAAATGTCTAGCCAGTGAAAATGCAGTAAATATGAGAGGTCAGAGCCTGTCTTCCACAGGGTATAGCATATAAGGCTAGGAAACATTCCCATGAAGCATATTGTATGTGATGTGTGACCAAACATGTTTCCATTTTTATTGTAGACATAATGAAAAGTGAAACAATACTTCTTCCTTTTGTTATTAAATCTTTTGCTGGTGAGTGTTTTACCATCTTTAGACTTCTTATTTTGTATATTTTTTTGTTTTCCAAAAGTGAAAGGAGAAATTTTTTTTAATGGTTTGTGTTGTTTCAAACTTTTTTTTGTCTGTGTGAAGCTCAAGAAAACTTTGCAGGTGTCAGGAACTAGTTCTGGAAGTTCAAATCAGTTGATGGATCAATTATAAAAGACCTTAATGAGAGTTGCAGAAAAACTCCTCAAAACTTCCCTATAGCCCAAATTTCATATTCCTGTTTCAAAGCATGAATGTCAGAGAGATTCTCAACAAGAGTACATCAGGCCTTATTTCACAGGAACAAAACAACATTTTTCCTCCCAAGAGCTTTTCTTGGAAAGAACATAGTATTTTGTTAGTTTAAAAAAAAAAACAAAAAAAAAATGGGTCATAGGAAAACAGAAAAAATGGAAAATTACAACCCCAAATGGTTAAAGATTTACAAGCCTATAAGCAGCTGGCAAGAGGGTCAGATACTGGGTTATGTTATTGCAGTTTCAATAATAGGTGGTATTATTAGCTCAGCCTGTAACTGGTATTCTTACGGGATGTCAAATATGGGATGTTACGGAAATATTTCTTTATATAATAAATGGGCTTCTCTGAAGTAAATCTCTCAACCTTTTGCAGCTGACTCATCAGTTGTTTCTGAAACATTGTGTCTTTGACGTTGCTACAGAGACTGCCAAAAGCTGGATCAACCAGTGCCAGCTGTTACGGTATTTGTGATATGAATGTATTCCCCAAGGGCATTTACTTTATTTTAATTTTCACTATACCCCAGTTATGTATTCATTCAGGTTGTCTGTTTTGTGCACTTAAGGGCAATGCAGTTCAGGAGGGTTTTGGAAAGAAGTGTCTCAAAAGTCAAGATAAATAATTACATTAAGAAAACATTAGCTGGAATTTTTGCTGTGGCTTGTTACCTACATTTAATAACGATGCAAAAAAAAAAGCAAAAAGCAAAAAAAAAAAACCCAACCAACACCAACAAAACAACCCACCAGTGTAACAATAGTTTGGTTTAGTTATAACACAGCAAAGATGCAAAAACTATTTTAATGTTGATTTTACAAACAGTAGAGAATATGATAACATTCTGTATTCTACTATGGTATGAAAAGCCTGTGTGATAGTTTTCTCACTCACTTTAGAATTGTTTGGAAAGGGATAGAAGAAATAGAAATCACAAGGGCTGTAGTACTCCGAGTACTATTAAAAACTGTCAACATATAGCTGGAACTATGTTAGAGGCCAATGAGCAGGCAGGCACCTTTAATGATTGTCAGCCAAAGAAGGCAGAATAAATGACATAACATTTTGACTGTGTTGGATCAGTGAAAAAACACTTCATTTTACCATCAGTCTGTGGGACTCATTGTCATAAAATGCCAAAACTTTACACTGGTAAAAAAAAGAGAGTAGTTAATTCAGGGAAGAAGAGTCCAATAAGCGCTATGAAACATGAAGGTAAAAACTCTACCTCAAGAACTCCTTAAAGACATAATTTTAGAAGGATATTGTGTGAGAAATATCCCAACATGCTTCTCCTGTTCTTATATAGGAACACGAAAGGGGAGGGTGCTCTTCTTCCCAGTGCTACTGGTGCAAGGTGGTGTATAACAGTTCCTGAGTGCCAAAGAAGAACATGATTGCGTTAGTGCAAAGAAGAGAGAGGGAAATCATTGCATGTTGGCACTCTTTGCTTGGTAGCTCAATAATAAGGCCCTTGATGTGTTTGCTGCTTGTTCTTCCATCCCCTTTTCCTAGATAAGATATACCAAGGTCTCTTGACTTTCTAGGCAGTTATTCTTTCTGTGGCGCCAGTCCAAACAATCTAGTGATGGAAAAGATTTCATTTACCTCCTTTCAGTTTGTACCTGTACTGTCTTATTACAGTTCCTGGACCTCTCTCTGTTGGTATTTTATTGCTAGCTAGGCTTCTGCAGCAGGGGATATACACAGACCACATCAAAGAAGAACAAAATGTTACTTACAAGTGGGAACTACTATTCTAGCAGTAGTAACTACTTCTCTAACATCTGTTGTTCTTCAAAGCATGCTCTGCATTTTTTACACTACCTATCTATGACCAGAGGTTGACTTTTCCTGAAAATTCCTGCATCTCAGCAAAGCCAGCAAGGTGTAAGCTAAACCCTATAAAAGGAAAATGAGAGTAGACTCATAGATGGGTCTGCATGGGCGTCTTCCAGAGAATGAAATGTGCTGCACAGCTCATCACCAGGGCTCCTTGCTTCATTTCTTCCCATTCCTTCCTCATGCTGTTTGCCTGGCTCCCACGCCCACCTGGGCCCAATGCACACACTCAAATAAAAATCAAGGGCGCAACACTGATGAACAACTGCTATTTTCTTTTACCGTCTGATCACAGTTTAGCCGTTACTGTATACTATTTTCTGCCAGTTCTTAACAAAGAGATCCAATCAACAACATTCATTCTGCATGTTGCCTAAGTGGCCACGACTTTGGTGAAAATAATTGATCCTGTATTTCTGAGAGAAGTTATTTTCTGTAATAATTATCCCATTTGTGTGGTAGCTGGGGAATGGGATTTGACATGATATATTTATCTGGAAACAAGTAATGGTTGATAAGCAAAGATTTGAGGATATTATCTAAAATTTCAAATCCACTTTCGCCTCTGACTTTTCCAAATCTTGCTGGCTATTACGAACTTGGTGTTTAAATGTGTTTTTATAGCCTCCTCCCACTCCCAAGAAGTTCTCTTGCATTTTTGTGACTGAGTATTGCCATTCATTGCTTGAAGTAGGTAACAAGAACTGTGCATTCCTTCAAAAAGAGGAACATCCCCAAAGGCTTACTTCAAGTTCTGTTTTGTATTTAAAGTCAAAGTTTAAAATCTGATTATTGCATCTTCTTTTTAAACGTGCTTTTAAGTCTGTTCACATGTGGAAAATGTTTTCAGTTAGAAAAACATAGTTAATATATTTATTCCTACAAACTGAATATGTGACACGTGGTACAAGAAACCTTTGTATGTATGAAAGCTAGCCATATGACTTTTATTGCTCCTGCTGTTCCTTATGTGAGTCTTTGCTGCTGATGTGGCTAAATACAGTTTGGCCCATCGCTTTGCAACAGACAAGGATTTATGAATGCATATCCCTCCCTACAGGCTCATAGAAGACCCTTTCTTTAACTACTGATGTTCACTTAAGGACCATGCTTTACTTATTTTTGTTTATTTGCTTTATCAGTTTGTTAAAGAGTCTGTTACTGTACATGGTGTGGGACAAATTCTTACCTCATTTTGGAACTGTAAACTTGGTTTAATTCCTTGGAGGTATATGGATTTGCTTCAAATTTATGGCAGTAAAAGGAAGATGAGAATTCTGCCTTCAATGCTCATCTATTCTGCACAAGCTCCCTTAACTTGCAGAAAAAAGTCTCAGATGAACAGTCAGGTAACTGAATGCTATTGATCCTTGTTAAGAAAGACATTATTTTTATTGTTGTTGTTATTATTGTTATTGTTATTATTCCTTTGTGTTTGAGTAAGTAGAATTAAGCTGAGGAGGCCATGGTCACGTACCCTTTTGGGCCACTGGCTTCAGAAAAACTGGTAAGTGGATTAAGACAGAGTAAGCAAGAGGAGTGCTAGGAGAGGGGGAAGTCAGGGTCAGATCTGTTTCGATGAGTTAATCTTGGTTGCTTCAGTCCTCTTCACTGTGGGTGGTAACTGTCTGAGTTCCCCAAAGTGTTTACAGTTGAAGTCATCTTTAGACAGGTGGACTTACTTTGAGTCCTGCCAATTTCGTATTTACTTGCCTTGGATTCCAGCATAGTCCACATTTTCCTGTTGTTGCTTCATGTAGATAGATGCTTAGCAGAAACCTCCCTTTCCAGTATCTCTTTTTCAGGTTTCCTACATTTAAGTAGTGTTGTATGTTGACTCATGGATGGTTTGTTTAAAAAAAAAAAAAAGGCAAAAAACACCCAACCAAAAAACCCAAAGATTTTGGGTTATCTGTATGGGGAAGTACTCATGTGGGGAACCAGATCTCTCAAACAAGATGATCAGTTGCTGTCTAGATGGCGATTGTAGTTTGCATTGCAAGGTATCTTGCAATGGCATCTTTAGATGGATCAGGTGAGACTTTCCAAACTGTGGGGCCTGTGGTCCTACGTGACCACTCCAGCATGTCCATGGTCCATTGGTACCAACTATCTTAAACTACTTGCAAAACATCTCCTAATTACTTTAACTATGTACAAAAGACTGTCTTATCTGACCATTTCTGCAGCTGCAGTTTCTGCTATTTATAAGTATCTTGTCTATGTACAGTTTGGTCACTTCTGCTGCAGGAATTGCCCGAGGGAGCTTCCTTAGTGTCCAGGTTCTCCACTCAGGGTGTTAATGAACTATTAAAGCATACCAGTAGTGCCTATCCGTTGGTCTAGGCACAGTGGGAGCTGCCTGGGGGGATCTCAGGACTTCTGAAAATTTGCTCCTGGAATGCTCCTGGAAGTACTTTGTGGTGAAGGTGGCCGGGAAGGAGTTCAGTCAACCACTGTCTCTCCGGCCTGTCCATAGTCTCCCATCAGCCCATTGTTCTCACCTCTGCTGGGAAGGCCCTGGGCCACCCAGGCAATTACTGACTAAGTGCACTGGGGGAGCGCACAGGCACAGCCTTCATACCCAGCTATATCACATCTATAACTATAGGACAAACCTGAATTCAATCCTTCTGTCACATTTATAACTTACATTTCAAAGCCCTTGCCACATTAGAAGGAAAGTGCTTATTACAGGATCACTAGTAGCTTCTTGGGGCTGCATTATGACTTCTCTGAGAGGGTTTGTGTAGACAAAAGAAATGCTGAGCAGCTCTGCAAGGGACTGTTTTGATACAGACTGGAATTTTAGCTGTCTTTCTTTGTATTAAAATTTAAGTGGCTCCTACACATTCTTCTCACTGCCCAGAAGTTAGGCAAAGAAGAGAAAGGCAGTCAAGCTTTAGAGCAGATTAAAGACAATAAAAAAGGCAGAGGTTAGAAAATAACAGAAACATTTGAGAGAAAATGAAAACAGTTGCTACATAACTTGAAGGCATTTCAGCTTCTCAACTGGTTGCACGCGTAGACAGCTTTGACACAAATATTTGCATGCTTAGATTTATAACAAAATGTTACCCACAAGGATGACATGCATTATTGTAGACTCAGGCACTGAGGTAACCAAGCCAAAATAGCAGAAATAGAAGGCATTCTGGGGGCATATGAGGAGTACATGTGCATAGCTATGCTTACCCACTTTCCCATACATACACAAACACACTCACGTGTAATTCAAGTGTATGTGCCCTGGGATCTTTCCCAAGCTCCTCACACCTATGCATTGACTGTACATGTATATTCACATGTTCTATGGCTGGCACTGGTGTACTTCCCAAAATGTACCCCTCTTGGATCTGTAACCTCTCTTATTGTGTGGCAGGGACAGCAGTGGCCACCAGTATTCAGCCACAGCTACCTGCATGTGGTGTTCCCCTCTTTCACCAAACAGTACCCAAGGGAGAGCAATGCAGCTATGTTTTTCTGTCTTTATATATTAAAAAACCCCCTACTCTGTGTTGGGGGTGGGGTTAGCTGAGAGGCGTCAGCTGGGAAATTTGGAATAGCATGCATAATTTCATGAAATTTAAAATAATTTAAACCCCCAAAATGTGCAGGATGGAAAGTGACTTTATATGTTGGATGTGTACGTGATATATGGCTTCCAACATATAAGTGACTGTGTGCCTGCAGGATGAGGAGCGCTTGGAAAAGCTGGTGCTGGGTTGGAGGTGGGCCAGGCACCTGGTGCCCCTGCCGCAGCATGGGGGAGTGTTTGCGTCTGGGGGTTTGGCACAGCCCCGCAGCGAGGGCTGTGCCAGATGCAAAGCACAGCTCCAGGTTCAGCTTCCCCAACTGCTGAGCTTTCTAAATCTGGAGTTTTGTTTCAGGGCTGCCTCCTGTAATGATGGGAAGATTATCTGTTGTGGTTTATACATGTTTTTCTATGACACAAAAAAGGATTGGTAATTCTGTAGATTGTTTCTGTTTCTCTTTTTATTCTGGTCTTTTGGCTTCTTCTCTTTTTTGTTTTGTTTTGTTTTGTGTTTTGTTTTGTTTGGGTTTTTTTTTGGTACGTCTCTCTCTCCTTTTTCCTTCATGCTTTTTCATTTTCTCTTTTTCCTTTGCTTTGCTACTGTAATAGTTGACATCAGTGAGACTCCTAATACTTAAACCCTAAATTTGAGGTCACTTAGTAAAATATTTACTGAGCCTCAGAGTCTGGTCTGTTTAAAAATTCCTCTATCACGGCAAGATCTTAAAGCACAGATGTCACTATGCTGTTTATTAAAACTTGCTCTTGCAAAATTTAAAATCAATATAAACACTAGTCATCTACAACCTAAGTTTGACCAATTATTTATTCCATGAAAAGTTACCTTAAAAGAAAGTTGGGTTGGTTTCATCTCACCTAGTTTAAATCATCTACAGTGTAGATGTACCCCAAGCTTGTCACCGTAGCCTCCATTTATGATTAACAGAGTGAAATAGGCAAATTCTTCCTGAGATTTATTTGGCCGATTTTAGACTAAGAGAAATTGCACCCTAGAAGATCCGGTCTATTGCATGACTTGCTGTGAGATGACTCTTGCTCCTAAATATTACAGCTGCACAAAACTGAAATTGAAGGACATCAGTAGTTTGAAATCCAATCCTTAAAAATGAGTCGTAAAATAAAATTTAAAGAGCTGGTTTGCCATCATGTAGTTTGATTGTTTAACACTTGCTGACAATAATTTCTGCATTGTCTTTTTGAGTTCCAACATCAGCTACAGAAAGAAATAATTTATCTTTCTCTTATCTATTTCTTGCAGTAAAGAAACAATATTTGGGTCCATTATGCTCACTGCAAAAAAACCCTATCAAGCATCAGTTTTCTGTCATCCAAATTCACCTACTTCTTTAAAATCTTGGTTGAATAATTGTTTACTGTGATTTATCTTATATTTGTAAACATTTGTCTAGCTCACTTTTACCTCGTCTTAATAAAACAAGCTCCCGAATTCTCTCACTGAAAACAAGGTAGGTTACATAAAGAGGTGTGATCATCAACAGAGGTTTCTAACCAGTGGCTTGACTGAGAGCTGTCAAGAACCATTCATTTTCTGTGTTTTGCTGGACATTCTTGTTGCTCTTTTCCTAAATTTTTTCTTGAATGGAATCTTCATATGAATAAAATCCATACCTTTTTGTCAAGTTTATGAATCCATCTCCTAAAGAAGACATGGAAATTAACCAAATAACTCACCAAAGAAATAAAGAGATTTAAACTCAAATGCACCAACATACATACGTGCATAAGAAAAAACCTGGCCATGACTGGAGCTGAGAATGGCTCCTTGTGGTTCCTGTGATAGTTTAAAACTCTTAAACTTTCTTCCAAACGTCAAAGAATACTGGCTTTTCCCAAGCCAGTTTCACAAGTGGTCTTTGCTATGGCCCTATATTTGGCCACATAAAATTCGTGGTGCCTGCTGTTTGACCATTTCGGTCAAGCTGTAACAATGGAGTAAGAATATGCTGTCATATGGTGACACTCATTGGAGAACCACCAGCCCGCTGTCACAGACAGCTCAGGTGAAGACCATGGCTGTGGCGTAGGACACAGGCAAGGAGAGCATTTGGCTCACGGTCTCTCAGATGGAAATTTAATGTCCTTCAGCTCCACCTCTGTGTGAGATGTTAAAGATGCCCTGATTATTAGAGCTGCTTGAAAATTTTCCAGTGGAACACTTCTCTGTTGGAAAATGCTGATTTTACAGAATTGAAACATTTCACAGGAACATGTTGATTCCATTGAAAGTTTCAATGGAAAGCAGGCAGGCAGGCTGTCCAGGAAGCCTGCGCTCCTGGTCGCATGCCAGCCTGGTCTCCCTGTCTCCCCGCTCCCCAGGCAGCTGCTTCTCCAGCTTCCTGACACCCCAACCTCTACCTTGGGAGCAGGGTGCCTGGTGGGAAGGAACCATGAAATGGGGGGGCACTGGCCCTTAGATAGGCTCTCTTGCAGTAGCATTTCTTTGGAAGTTTTCTTTCCTTTACAAAAATACGAATTCTTCAGGAAAAATTACAATCACTTCTTTCCACTGGATACAAATTCTATTTTCTAGACCGATCTACCAGCAAGGTGATACTGCCAGTCTTTGCTTTCTCTTTGCTTGCACATCACATATTTATAAATATGATCTTAGGCGGAAAGTATCCAGTGTCTTCACAGGGAAATAGTGATGCAGCTGTCAGTGCCTGAAGTGTTTATTCTCTATGATAGGCACAAAAAAGGACATATTCACTGTGCAGACTGTCATCATGATGAAATGAATTCACAATTTCATCTCTGGGCGAACTCAGAGTTGTCCCAGCAGAAACATACCAAACAAAAGAGGTATCTGTAAAAATGTGTACACACACACACATATTTTTTTTTTCAAATATTTATTTATTTATTTATTTACTTATTTATTTTCAAAATTGCTCAGGTGAGGATAACTAACCTCATTTTTTCTCATCCAGTCTAGGAAAACAGATTTAAAAAAAAGGGTTTAATTAGAAATGTCTTTTAAACGTTGTAATACACACCGTAAGAATTTCTAAACACAGCTGAAAGAACTATTTATACATTTTGGTTAATATGTCCGCTGGGTTGAGCTTTGTTGTTATGGTCATAACTTGAGCTTAGAATTCTGTTTTGGGGCATGTATGACAGGCACCTGTAGAAATCAATCGTCTCATCATTGCTCATATATGCCTTAGACTGTGTCTTCATGTTGGCATGTGCAAGCTAATTGCCTCATTAACTTATACAGCCAGTAAAACTACTAACATGTAACTAATTGTTTGTAAAGTATTTTGTGTGATTTGGATTAAAAAAAAAAAGGAGGTCATATAAACGCAATGTTAGTTCTGTGTTTTACCACCTGTGGAGAAATGCACAAGCTACGAGTGTTTATGTGCACATGCTTACAAGTTTTGACTTGCACTGAGGTGTCACGCTGCTGATCATTTCTGTGCTATTTCCTCAAATTTGGTAGGTGGCATACTTACAGTACATCCAATCAGCGAATCAATAAATAATGAAGCCTGCATATTAAGAAAAGTTTAACAAATAAGTGCTCATAATGAAAGTCAGTGTTGTGGGTTTTTTTTCATGGTTTCACTGGCAATCTTGCTTTTGATCTGGGAGCTGTTAGGAGCCGTTGCACCACAGATGAAAGGAGTTAGAAAATTCCATATCATAATGCAGTTAGATCAGTAATTCATGGAGCAGGTAATTCACAATGACTTGCCAGTCCTTTGATTGCACACGGTTTATGACTATTAGCAGTTTCCCCTTTCAAATTTGTATGCTTCCATACTTCCTTTCTGACCTCTTTTTCATCATTTATAGTCCAATTTGGTAGTGAAAAAACATAACTGGTGCTCAAGTGCATGGCTGTCATTCAAACCCCAATGCGTTACTGAGCAGTTTGACATTTGTGACTATGAAAAAAAAAACATTAAGCAGGTGTACAGAACACTAACCAGGTCCCTCAAACAATGCTTTATGGGATTCACAACTTGCCTCTAGGCTATAAACCTGATTCAGCCTGAGTTTTCAAGGTAGATTTAATCTTGATATTTACACTCACAAACGTATCTTGCATTAGAACATAATTGCAACATAAATGACACAAACACATTTCAAATGCAAGATCACGGGAAGAGAAGTGTTTCTGTAAGAGCTTTGTAATGACATGTGTTCTTTGAGGTTTAACAATTATTTGTCCTCAGTTTCTAGAATCAAGGGCCGCATCCTCAGCTTCAGTAAATTGGTTTGCTCAGACGGGTCCTGGCTCTAACAATTTCTTAGTAGAAGTATAAAGGAGTAAGGTTCAAATTAAAAGAAACCAAAAGAAATGCTGTTTAATCACTTTTAACGTAGTCATCTGCTATACAGGTGTGCACATATCACATTTTATTTCAGTTATACTTACCAGGTTTCTGGGAACTGATGTTGCAGCTTTACAAAGGTAGAGAGATTTCTACAAGTTGGATGAATAACATCAGGTAAAACTGTTAAAAGAAGTTACTGCTTTGTCTCTAAAGGGCTAATATAATGTTCAAGTTGCTGAAAAAGGGCCCTAAAAAGAGCATTGCAAACATTTAAGTGGTCAAGTAGGAATAAGAACTGTGAGTCTGAGAACTAAACAATTCTCTAAGTGCTCAATTAAAATAATCTTTTTTATATATGAACATAAAAACTATGCACAAAGTCCTTTCATGGTATCCCTCCCAGCTTCCAGTAGTCAGTGGGTTAGGGACTTCCTTTGCCAGAGGTACATCCGGATCACTGTGCTTAATAGCCATTGATAGACATATCCTTCATGAATTAGTCTAATCTTCTTTTGAACCCTGTTATACTTTTGGCTTCTGCAGCATCCTGTGGTAATGAGTTCCATGATTTAATTGTGCATTGTAATGAAAAGTGCTTCCTTTTGTTTGCCTGAAAATTGCTGCTTAAAGATGTTAGTGGGGGCACTTGTCTACTGTATCTGCTCCCTTTTATTTAGGAGACAGAGCTGGTTAGTCTGTTCATAGTCTTAACTAGGTTTTTGTTTCATATGATGGCAAAATTCATAGCCAATAAGAGGTGGAGAATGGCATTTTGAGATTGCTTCAGTACTGATGTATTTAATGTATGAATAGCAGAATATACAGGTAATTCAATTGTGAATACTTTATTTTGATGTTATGCCTGGGGTTGGTATGGCACTTGTGAATAAGAAAGCAGTAGTACTATAGGAAGACTCTGAAAAATGTTTTCAACACATGCGCACACACACATATGTACATATATTATCAGACACTGTTTCTAAAGTGATGTGTGCTCATGCCATTTGTGTAGCACTTTTTGCAGAGATGTAGAGAGAAAATTTTATGGGCACAATGTGGCAAGTACATGGAAAGTGTGGAAAAGACCACACAGAAAAACTGTTTGGAAAGTGACCGCTGGCAGCAGCTTATGAGCAAAAACAGAGAGAAGAAAGTGGACATTTGCCTCCTTCTCACCTTGTCTTTTGCTTTGGACAGGGTTGCTAGGTGGTGTCCATGCCCTTCATAAAATGGCTGCCATAGGGACGGTCCCACATCAGCAACAGAAAATGTGAGATAATTTACGCATTTCGCTGTTTGTGTGATCATATGAATTTATCTTTGCCTTTTTTGTTTCTTGCAAAAGATGAAAAAAGTTTTGTTCAACTTTATGGAGAAAAAAGTGTGTTGTTTTAGGATTACAGGATATTTTTTAGTTCCAGATGAAGGCTTCTCTGGGTTTGCCATTTTCTTCCTCTATTAATATGAAAAATTAAGAAAAAGGAAGAAGAAATATACAAACAAAAATCTTAAATTTAAAATTCAAAGAAATGGAATGCATAAAATATTTATTTATTTTTCTAGAATCTGTTTAAAATGAAGCACAAGGCCTTACTGAAACATGGCATTTTGATAATTTTTGGATAAATTATACACAGAGTAGATTTTTTTTTCCTAATATGCCATTTTTCCAAATGTAAATGATTTAATCACAATAATTTTCACTGAAGAATTTTTTCCTTGTCTATGAAGCTAATTCCCCCCCCCCCCGCCCCCCCCGTTGTTATATTCCCTGCTGTATTTTGTGCTTTCCTTTTTCTCTAAGTACCATCCATTTTTGCTCACAGGCCTACCAAAAATTCAACCTTGACTCTTGGTCTGCTCATGTCAAAGCCTTGTTGAACAAGCTGGATGGAGTTCACTAGGTACAGATCAAAACAAGCTCCAATTTGTTCCTAACTTGAGAGGAAAATAAACCCCACAATTGTTTTATTCTTTTTTCCTTTTCTTACCTGATTTCCTATTTAGGAGGGCATAAGCTCACTGACTGCTATTGTTAGAAGACCTTAAATTTATCTGCTCTTCAAAGCAAGTAATATTTGCTTTCTTAATGTTTATACATCTCCTAGCATAGCAAGGCCCTATTCCTTACTAGTGTTTGAGGTAATTCTGCAGAAGAGTAAGAGGATGGATAATTTTAGGGAGACCTTAGTGCTTTAGACCTCACTCTACTCCACTAAACAGGTTTTTGGGTGCTGAGGGTGGTGGGTCAGAACTGGAACAGCTGAGTAACGAGCTGCACAGAGAGCTCATTAGCCCTCTGCCCTGGACTGCTTTTCTGTCCAAATTAACTCTTTCAGGCAGTGAAATGTCTCATAAATCCCAACTGCCCCAAAACCCTCAGGTTACTGATACAGCACAGTTAAAATTTGGCTCTGGATAAGAAAGAGGTTATCTTCAGGACATAAACAAGTGACGTTCTATTAAATCTACTTACTATTTGTATTATTTTAGCGGATATTTTCAGGATTGTCTTCTAACGGAAGGGAAAGTTGGGGTTTTCAATGAATTATACTAAATTAAAATAAAATTATTATTGCCTCACTGACTAAAAAAAAAGTAAAGAACAAAAGGAGAGCTTCTGTGATATTGTCCTTTTTTCCTTCTAGCTTATTCTCCAACTTTGAATGGTCTTGCAGATTTGATGACGAACCTATTGATGAATATCTTTGAGTTCGAATCTACAGTTTTAGATCTGAGACAGAGCAGACTCTTCTCAAAATGAAACAAAATTTGAGAGCTGATGCTATTAGGAATTTAACTTAAAAAGCTGGTACTATTAAGACTTCAACTTAAAACAACCTCAGTGTTTCAGCAAAACAGGTGATTTGAGGTTTTAGTATGAAGATTAGCAAGACTGACTCTGGTATAAAATGAGAACTGAAACGAAAGGTAAGCAGTGTCTTTTCTTCTAGGTACAGGAAACTTTTACTTGGTTTAACAGAGCAACTGTATACTTTTGGAAGAAAAATGCCTTTGTTCATGCCCTGTAGCTTAGCAAGCTTAAAGAAAAACATTTCCTAAGCCTAAAATTTAATAATATTTTTTTAAAGGTAAAAAAAACGAGAAGGACTAGTCTTCTGTTCAGAGTATTTGGCTGATCCTTGCAGGTGTTTGGGTTTTAAAATGTTTGGGCAGAACACCAATAATTTGGTTTACAGATTACAGTGTTGTCCAGTTTCCTGCACGTTATTGCGATGTGGAACAATGACATTACAGCAACCCACGTCTCCTATTAACCTTTTTTTTTTTTTTTTTTTGTCTTTTTAGACTGTGTGTCTCTTCACAAAACATTGAACTGTGTCTTGGCCAGTTACCTCAGCTGTTTACCTAAGTAGCTACAGGACATCTGTTTCAAGATAGGTTACAGGCACATCACATTTCACCTTCCTGAAGGGGAAGAGGACAGGAAACTTAATTTTGGAGTTCAGCATTGCCAAAGCTTTCTGATTTCCATAAAGATGCCAGACAGTGACATCATATCTACCATGTGCCCCTTTGCTTTATGGCTGGAACTTCATTGCATGGTGGAAATGTTGCAAGAGAACGATTGATCTTGACTTTCACCAGTGCTGTACTAAGCAAAAGTAACAAATGGTGTCATTGCTGAAGCCTGTGAAAAAATATTTGTAGTCATGGTTGTAGCTGGAGCCAAAGTCAGAGGCACTGAACCATAACCTACATAGACCCCAAACTTTTCCAAGGTCACATGTTATTTTATTTATTTGTTTTAACTTGACTAAGTAGGGTTTTGATCATTTCACCATGGTCCCTGTTCATAACAGTCCTGTGGGTTTGCGAGAAAACAACTCCTCGGTGTTTTTAAATACGATTTCAATTAAATATAATTATTCAGAACAAATGTTTTCACCTACCACATCATTTAACTGCAATCTGTCCTTTTGCTTTCAAGTCTGTTATAGTGAACACAGGTTAAATGACCACATAAAATAATTAACAGTGGCCTTGTGTAAAAACAAGTGCATTCAGAACTAAGACTGAAAAATCTTGATCTCTAGTGTACTTAACCAAAACAGCATTCTGCTGGCCAAATCCTAAAATACTGGCTTTTGGGCCGCGACTGTGATAAGCTTTCATAGAATCAAATGCAGGCCACTTGCTGCAGGGATACATTCTCAACTGAATGGTGTGTGTTGGAAGTGATTATTAGTGATTTTAATTATATCACGGCAAGTACTTTATCAACTAGATACATTTTTTCTTTTTTTTTTCAGTACCAATTCTCAGCCACGCCGTCTGTTTAAAGATGTGGCTGCGTTCTGCCCAACACCTGACACACGCTTCTCAGAAATGGCTCCATTTCAAATGTAAGTGAAGTGATCCCTGCACAGAAGGCCTAATTTACAAAATTACTGAACCCTCATGTTTCTGACAGAAGTCAAGGTGAGTTGTTGCCTAAAAACCCTTTCTGGACATTTCCGTCTTGTAGTGGCGATTCTTTGGGTAGAAAAGGGCTATGTGGTACATATATGTTATCACATTTTTATTATTTATGCTAAATCACAGTGAAACTCCTAATGAAAAAAAAGAACAAGGAATAGTGCAACTTGTAAAATAAAGCTTTCGCTAAGCTCTGTAAGTCTTCCCAGCTTTACAAGAAAAGCTGCCATGAGCCATCTTTTTAATAACTTTAGGAAATATTATGTTACAAATGTTACAAACATATATAAAGGCATACTAAATGTTATGTCAAAGTTAAGGGTCTGACTTTTTTAACCTCAAAACTAAAGACGCTTTAACCAACCTGCGTTCATAAAAGAAATGTTGATAGACCCTTAACTCTTGTGAAGCCAGTGATTACTGGCATAAAGAAAAGAAATAACACATTTTGAAATATGTTACAATAAAGCTACATACCACATAGTTTATAGATTTATAAGTTTTAGATTAAACCAGGATCTTTTTCTGTGTTTATCAACAGCATTAAAAAAAAAACAACCAGTAAGCGAACCTGGAATACCACAAACCAATCAATAAAGTTTAAAAGCTCCAGTGAATCTAACCTATAACAGGTCCTTGTTTGGAGAACATGCTCAAGAAACACATGTGCCTTTAAGAGGTCTTGAAAGAATTTACACCCATGGACCATTACCATTTCCAAACACCCTGCAGCTTTACCAGCCCAACATGTGCTGACTGTATATCACCATGACCCTTTCACTAAAGCTCTTTTGACTGGAGTGCTTTTAATACCCACTTTCTCAGCTGAGCTCAGGAGTGATTTGTTTTACATGCCACATTAATCCTTTCCACATTTTCTGGATGAGGCAACCACAATTCCACTTGTGAGGTGTTTCTAAAACATAGTTATAGGAATAAAGCAGCAGGGTCCCAGACTTGACAACTTCCCTTCGGGCGGCTGACAAAGTGGGCTATCGTGGCTGGCGTTGGAGCTAGCAGTTGTGCCCGGCAGCGAGGGTGGGCTGCTCTCCGTGGTTAGTCGGAGGCCCAATTATTGTTGGCAATTCAGCCACAATTAAAACCCTGTAGGGATCTTCGTAGATTTAATGTCCAATGAATGCTGATGCAGATTAATAAAATCCAGCTCGTCTTTTATAAGCTTAAGATGAAATGCAACAGAGAGAAACAGAACTGAAAGTATAAATCGCAGCTCCGTAAAACCCAAGAAGTTTATGCCTCACACCTACATGATTGGAGGAAAAGAGCTTTTTATAAATGGGCAATTAGTGTTCAGTGTACTGGCTTTTATTATGTGGTAATTTTACAGTTTTCACTTTAAAGACACCCCAAAAAAAATCAAAGGCCAAATGAATTTCTGTTGTATGCATTTATGAGCTTTCTGCATTTATAATGTTAGCTCAATGTTACTAATGTAGGGTTTTGAAAATTTAGTGTTGTCAACAAGGCTAACAGAGTGGACCAACCAATTATAAAACTGTTTTTACATGTCAGCGCTGTGCACATTTTATTAACAAGTTAGTATTATACTCCATTTTTTATGTGTTAAATCGAACTGTACAAGTAACTGGAAGACTGAAATTATGTTTCTACCCAATTTAATTTATTGCTCTTCCCCCATAAATTTTACTTGTAAGTTCAATGGTCTGAGCTGAACTATAAATTAGAGTGAGGTGAGTCTTATATATAACTTGATTTACTCCGGTAATTTCTGAATGAAGTATCTGAATCCACATGCCTGTCTACAATTGTCTTTACAGCAAGCTATAGCAACAGAATTAAAAAAAGCAGTGGCTAATTAAGAGTTTTCTGTTAAAGGCTTTTACGGTCATACACCAGGCTATTCAACAAAACTTCAAACAACAAAAGTAGCTTCATGAGTACTAATGTGCAACCATTCATACTGTGTGGCAGGTGTCACCAGGTGGTGCCATTTCAATCTTCCAGACTCTTTTTTTTTCTTTTTAATTTTATTTAAGCATGCAAGTAAATATTCATTCATGGGAAGATATACTCATTTTTTTAATTTGCATTATATACTTGTGTGTGAAGGGAGTTGTGTTAACGGAAGGCAAGTTTGCTATTTGCCTTGGTCTGGTATTAAAATCTGTTCTTCAGGTGGAATTGTTGCTTGTAATCCCAATTTTAGTGATGAGCTGAGATTCCTGAACAAGGGAATTGCTTGCATGCTGTTTGATTATCTCTGTTCCAGGACTTATTTATATGTGTAAGTAAAACAAGTTATACTTAGAATATAACCAGAGGCCATGTATCTGATTTCCCTGATCTGCCAAGACATCTGCAACTGCTCTGCAGGGGACAACAATGATGTCTACACAAATTCTCTTTCTTTAATTTGCAATGAGGTATTTATTGATCTGACTTTTCATATATGCTAATTACCTGCAGCTGGGAGCTGCGGGCACCCAGCATTTTTACAGGTCTCAGGTTTGTGGCCTGACTGCTCTCCTGGGCATCAAGTAGGACTTCTCTGCCAGCTTCACCAGCTGTACATTAAGACCTTGTTGACTGTACTTTTTCAGGTTTTTTTTCTTCTCTGACTGTATGCTGGTGGAGAGCTCAGTAGCACAGAAACATCAGCATGTCTTCTTCACATTTTCTTCTTGAGAGAGAGAGGACTGAAGTTCTGTTAAGGAAGAGGAAAAGTGTATAGAAGAAATGTCAGAAGTCCTTCCTCTTGCATTTAATCTAGATTCAGTATTACGGGTATAGAAGCTCTGTCCCTGAACTTGCTCTTCCCACTTTGACTGGCTATTTCAAATACTTCTTGAAGCACGTGTGTGAGGAGAGGTATGGCTGAACCATGGTTTGTTGCTAGTAGGATAATACAGACGTCAGTGTGAAGTATCCAAGAAATAAATTTTGCTCTCATTGAGGAGGTATTACATCTAGTGAAGAAGAGAGAGAATACACCACTTACGGCATTTCCCACCACCATTCCCCCAGCGCATGGACCACTTTCCAATATCACATGTGACCTGAGCGTGGACATTCATTCGGGCAAAGCTGACATGTTGTACCAAAAGCCCCGGAGCTCCCTGAGTCATTCTAGCTGAGCTCAGGTTGTGGCCGAAGCTCCTCCTAATGCTTTGCATTTGAGGAAGACTGCACGTGTAGCAGTAGTCTGCACCCCAGAAGGAAAAGAACCACCTTTCATGGAATAAACATCCAGCTGGATATTGCCAGCCATGTAGCGGCTACATTTCCTGAAGGGTACCCTCGATGGTACCCTCTAAAGACTTGATTCCTCTCAAACAGAAAACCAGAGATGTTCTGGCAATGTGGAAACAGGATAGACTGTATGGCCCTTGGATCACTATGCTCCTTATGGCTGTACATGTGTTGCACTGGACTTCCTCAGACAGGCTCCAGGCAGGCTGGCGCAACTCTACAGGACAGTGGCACTGTGCAAAGATACTCATGCCAAGCCAGTGGAGCTCTGGTCATATGGCATTATGTCCACACTACTCAGCCTTGTTCACTTATTCAACTTACATAGAGCATTGCACTGATACAACAATAGTCTGTCTGGTCAACATGAGCTTGGCTCCTCCTTTCAGAGTACAGACGTTTTCTTCAGCCCTATAGGGTTGATGTGTACTGGTTTGACCACTATACCTGTTCCCACATCTGTACCTTTGGGTCTTGAGGAATAATTTAATTCCCTGAATTTCCACTGACTTTTCTTTCTTTTTATTAAAGAATCTCCCTGCATAAAAGAGATTTCATATACATAGAGGGGAAAAAAAAAACCCTGGTAAGTCCAACCTGTTAAAATTATTTGTAGCCACCTATATCATGATAACTTCACTTACTGTATGTCACAGAAAATGAGTCACAGAAAATATTGGGCTGTAAATACTATGCAGACAAATAGCTTTTCAAGATGATGGTCTAGATTGTACGATACAAATGAAAACTGTGATTCCTTTAGCAAGACAACTTCCTGAAGCTTTGGGTGTATGTGTTGGCTTTTTTTTAATATCTACCCAAAATGGGAACATTTTAGTAAACAATTTGTTTTGTAGAGCAAACAGAAAGATAATTTCATCTGCTCTTCTTTGGAAATTATTACTTATGGGATTGGATTGCTTTTATTTTTATTGTTTTCAGTAGCCATTTAATAAGAGCTTTCTAATTGTTTGTACCTCAGGATACAGATTTTGGTTGTGAAGAAGATAACAGGAAAAAAACAATCCTTGAGCTTTTTAAAAACCTCAGATAGCTTTTGATCACTTTTAAGATCCCATACTTGCAAAATTCTTTTATATGCCAGTGCAAAAATCTACTCAACTATATTTTGTGTTGGTATATAGTCTGAGCCACAAAAATTGCCTTCTTTTTTGCCTTTGGGCAATTTTTTAATCTTAACTAAACCAAGTCCATAATGTATGCCTGCTGGCCAACATTCCAGGTAAATGAATAGCTTTTAAGGAAAAATGATGCTGTTTTTCAAAAGCTTGACATTTTTAAAATACAAGTCCAGAATTGAAACCTTCAATAATTTTTCCATGCCTATATGTTGCAAGCAGAAAAATGTTACACAAATGAATACATCTGGGATTATTTTCAAGCTGTTATTTCCCACTAGGGAAAATATTTAGAAATAAGGCTCAATTTTTTTGTGCTGAAACTACAAAGAAGCCAGCCATCTTGATGCTTTTCCAGATTTTTTTAATGGTTTTCCTGATATTGTATAGTGACTTTACTGCCCTGTTTTGTATGCCCTTATATTCACCAATAGTAAGCATTTATGTTGGGCTTATTCCAGTTTTTAAATCTGTTTTGTGGCATTTATGGCCTAAAGCTAATAAGGACATTCAGTATTTTCTTGTAAAATATTGAAAATACCTTTTACCATGAAAATAAAGGGGAAATGTTTTTAAAATTAAAAAAAAAAAAAAAAAAAGTGGCCTAACCAAAGGCAGGAACCACCCTTATTTTAAACTCAGGCAGGCTTTGCCATAGCGGTAAAGTGCTGTTTCCTAGGCATCAGGGAACTGGCAGAAACTCATCAAGCCCAAAAAGAGCCTCCTAGCTAACCTCAGCTCACTGGACATCAGAGTAGAGCCCAGCAGAGGTTTGGCAGTACCTGGCTACAAAGTAGTACTACTGGACCAGGCTATGTGAAAACTTCTAATGAAATGGATCATTATAAAAATGCCAGTTGGTTGAAAATGAAACTTTTCCACAGAAGAAGTTTTGGATGCATTTTTTGACATGAAAAATCTGGAAGAATTTTTCATTGATCAAAATTTTCCATTTTTATTCTCTTTTAAAAAAAGCGTCCTGCTTCTCTGGCTTGAAATTACTTTGCATTTTGGAAAACAAACAAACTGAAGCATAAAAAATGTAAATAGTCTCTCACATGAAATCTTTGAGTGTGAGATAATTACCATGCTGCTTAGGAGAAGACTTTTAGTTAAAGAAATAACTCAGGATTTCAAGTTGGTTTTTTTTATGTCGTCTTTTTTCCCTCAGAAATGTGGATATTGTCCTGGAGCAGAAATCTGTTTCCCTGCCCAGTGTGTGTCCCGTGCTTTCATATCATGCAAGTGTCTTTCCTGGGACTTGTGGAAGGGCGTGATCATTATGCCCATTTTACAGACTGGAAGCTGAGGTGTAGAGCTGCCTTGCTAAGCAGGTCAGTGGCAGAATTATTGTCCTTGAACCACATTTTTAAATGCAAATATTGGCCAGCGCTGGCCAGATGATGCACAGGACCTGTCCTGCTCCCTGCTGTATAAATGCGTTGCAATCCCGTACTCAAGCAGCAATGCTTCCTCTCAGCTTATGTTTTCTATGTATAATAGAGGGTTAATTTGAATAAATGCCTTATTTACATTCACAACTGTAAAAAATTGCCTACCGAGACCCTAGGTGCCCCAGCGTGCCGCTCGGTGAAATCACGGTAACATTGAAATCATTATTCTGACAGGAACCCAGCCAGCCAGACGCCTACAGAAGCGCTTTTCCTCTCCTTCGCTCTGGGAAGCACGGCCCGCAGCCCTCTCCAGAAAGCTCTCCAGCTCCATTCATTTATTTATTTGCTGCATCGCCAGGTCACTAAATTCTGGTTTCTGTGGCCCGGGGCGGGGGGAGCAAGCTGCCGGGGCGGCGCGGCGGCGGGGAGGCCCTGCCAGCTGCCCCCTCCAGTGGAGCCAGCGGCAGGGGGGAGGCAGCTGCAGCTGGAGCTGAGCCGTCTCCCCGGGGAAGGGGGGCCATCGCCACACATCCGACACCACCAGGGCTTCCTGGCCAGCCACCTCGTCCCAGTGTTTACAAGGAATTGCATGTATTTTAAAGGAAAATGGGACAGTGCTGGCCTGGCTCTGCACCGGTCTGCTCCTGCTGCTTCATGCGGGATGTGTAGGATTTGGATAGAATTTGGGCTTTTTTTAACTTTTAACTTAAAGTGTCATTGCATTGCAAAATAAGAAAAGGAAGAAGAAAAATACGTCTACAATGAACATCACTCTGAGAGTCACATAATCGACAAGGCATTGCTAGCCAGTAGCTAATTATTACCCAGCTCTCCTCCCACCCCTGCTTATTAGGAAAGTTTAGATATTAGTTCCCGTTTGCTGTTCAGAATAGCACAGATGGAAGGAAATGAATATGCCATTTGCTTTTTGTGACCTCAGGGGAGTGGAGCAAAAAATGGATGTGAAAACATTGCCAAAACCCTGAAAGTTATATTCTCTCATTCATTAGTTTTCCTGCTTCTCTATTCCATATGCCCTCCTTTCCTTCAGCTCCATGGAAAAGTATTGACGAGCCAAACGAGTAATATAATTAGAGCTTATGTATGACCTGAATGGTGTATGCGGCTTGACTGGCCTGTTAGTCAGGGTGGCTGCCGTGCTTCCAGAACCGCTGAGAATAGCACAGACTATGGGCATGAAAGTCCACAGCTCTCTTACTCTCCAAAACGTCTTTTGACGTATTATTTGTGGATTAGTGCATGTGAATGGTTCAATGTAGCAAGAAGTCACAATGAATAAACAGAAGGGACCGGATTCTTCATAAGGATGTGCACATGGTTCTCATTTTAAGGCCTGAACCCATCCACTTAAGTTAATGTAAATCCTTCTCTTGACTTCAGTGGGAATCTAGCCTTTCTGGCTAGCTCTACTAAAGGACTTAGGCACCTAAGGCAGGATGTAGGTGGAACAGTATCCAAAAGTGCTCTCCAGAAACCCGTGCTTGGCTGCTGCCTAATCCTGGAGGCGCCTAGTCTTGCAAGGCACCTCCCTTTTCGATTTTAAAATTCTGTAGGTGACAATAGTTGTCCAGATCATGTCCAGATCAGCCTGGTCTGAGCAGCTCATCAGCTAGTTCTTTCCTCAGACTGGTCTAAAGCCAGGAACTAAGACGCCTAAGACTTTTGAGGGCCACATCTGGTAGGCATTTTCAGAGCATCCTAGCATACACTGATGGATCAAATGCTCTTCATATCTGCTTTAATACTAAAATGCCAAAAGGCATTTCTTCCAAACCAAATCTGAGAAGAACAGAAGAAAGGCTGCTTTTTTTGTGAAGGTAAATAATGTGATGTAGATTGGAAATATGTTCAATTATTTAAGGTATCTTCACATCACTCTTTTTCTCTCCTATGTGTTTAAAGTGCATTTTTAACTCAGCTTTGACTGGGATGAAAAATAGTCATCTTATCCCTAAATAGTCTCGTGCCTAGGAATGTCCGCATTTCCTAAATCAAGTTGAATGGAATCTATGTCAAAAGATTAAATATAGACATTTTTTTCCCACATCTAAGTTTGGAAAGGAAACCTTCAGTCTATATTAAGATTGCAACTTATTAACAAAAACGAACACTATTTGCAGAAGTAGGCTGCTTTTTGGACAGGTAAAGTATGGTGCTTTTGAGGCACGGAGGAATGCTGTGTGTTATGAACACTGCAAGGTGGAAGTGTTAACTCTGTGTCAGACATTTGGCAAAATAGAAATATAGCAACAGAAATAGAACATTTTCAACACATCCTGCTCTGAAAATAAAATAACTTGGCTTCTTAGTGGTATTTTTTCATTAAAATAGGGGCTTTGCTGTAGCATTTATGTGTCAGGAGGAGCCCATTAGCCTATGATGATATTCTTTTTCCATTGACATTATCTTTTAATTATATCATTCTGAGCCACATCGCTAGTGGAGGATCGATTTTTACAGCCCAGTTTACATATCGCTTCAGCATCTAATCCTGAGGAGGTGTTACACACTTTGAGGTTTCTGCTTCCCTTTTTTAAAATAATTTGGAACTCATGACTGCTTAAAAAGGCATCAACAAAGGTGCCTGTCTTTCCTTTGAAGTCATTTTTTGCGGAAATCACAGTCACTGACCAAAAGGTTTCAAAAGATTAAATTGTGCTTATTTTACGACATTTTAAAACAGCAGGGTTAAATGCTGGGCCAGCTGCCAGGCAGTCAGCAGCACCCATACTTTCATGTTCAGCAGCCAGACACATCTACAGCAGTTATTTCTGAGTAGTTATTCCTGAAATATGTCACTCAGAACAGCAGAGGGGTTTTAAGATTTGTGTGCTTTGATGACGGGCTAATGAAAATGTATTTTATATATATGCCATGAGTGTGATGAATTTCAGAGTTAAAAAAAAGAATGTAGTGGGCAAATTAGATATTTGTAATTCTCTTTGTCAACACTGGCTTCTCCCTATGGTTGGAATCAACTTGGAGAGCCACGAAATCGTGGATATTGGACACTCATGTCCCATAGTGCATTATCCGCATGCAGCAAAACACTTCTCTTTGCTGCTCGCTCCTTTATATAGCGGCTGCAATGGACTGAGGCCCAGTTTAAACTCCCAGAACAGTTCAGAAAGGGAGACATAAATCTTGACATCATCTTTGATGAGGAACCAGAGGAGAGGAAGGGCACACACTGTCCGTCCTGGGCAGCAGCACTGTGGGCTTAGTGGATCTTTTTTGAAGTTCAGCTCTGTTGCAGCCAGGAAGTGATCTGCTCCATTTTATAAATTTTCATTCTGGTCTTTTCTTTCTAGTCCTCCTGTGCTGCCTGGTTTCCCTTGCCTTGGTGTGTTTTTTTTTTCATCTGCCTTTTTCCATTTTGAGGACTTCTGGGCCAGACTCTCTGTGCTGGTTTCCGTCACTTTGTATTGTGCAGGTGTTGCAGAGTGCTGGCTTAACTGGCCCCTGGGGGATGCTCCCTGCGTAGGGAGCCCTGCAGCCAGCGCAAGGCGGTATAAACAGCTCTTGTGCCAATTCTTCTCCCCATGCTGGCACAGGGGGTGACTGTGAGACCGACAGAAGCAGACTAGAGTGCTCTCAGTTCTTAATGGGTACATCACAGGGACTGAAACGAGCTGGGATTAGTTAGGGTGTACTTGAACTACATAAGCTTATCTAAGTTCTGCTGTGGCTCAGGCTGACACAGGAGCAGCCGCCAAGTTGTGTGACCATAACCAGCTCCCC
Source organism: Calonectris borealis (assembly GCF_964195595.1). NCBI lineage: Eukaryota > Metazoa > Chordata > Aves > Procellariiformes > Procellariidae > Calonectris > Calonectris borealis. The sequence goes on from NC_134313.1 coordinate 138,580,195, forward strand.
ATCTCCTGCTCTGAGTGGATCTTGGCACAAGGCAGAATATGGGCCTTTTATTCTTGTCCTGCTGGCTGGATGAAACCCCACTGTCTACAGATCAAAGGGGTTTGATGGACTGCCAAAAATAGTAACCTATACGTAAAACATGTGCTCCATTTATAGCGATCATTTGGAAAGTTTCCTGCTACTGCAGAAATGCAGATTACATTGATTTACTGTCCAGTACTGCAAAATACTGAGAGGCTTTTCAATGACTTCTATTGTACGCATTTGCAGAAAGGCTGGGGAGATTTCTTCTTCCTTCCTTCCTTTCCCCTTTGGAATATAATACATAATCATGTGAAGTACATCTTTCTGAGTTTTTGCATAGCTTTAGTGAAGTGGGTTAATATCTACTCTACGCTTTGAAAGACGTTGTCACCTGTGCTGATGTCTTAGCCTTTGAAAAATGAAGTGCTGCTTCTTTTGATGTAAAGAACATCTCTCCAGTATTTACGGAATCATTTTATTTTACCTCTTGGTCTACAGGTTTTCTGTTAGCTACAGAATATGTCCTGCATGTTGTTTTCAGGCACTTTGATGGTTTTTGTGGGAACAGACCAAGGCTTGACATAGCAATTAACCAGGAAGGTATACATGAGTATAGCCACCCTGTGTTTTGAGCACAAGTCTGAATCTGCACTTGAGCCTACCTGTGCTGTGGCCAACACACCCTTTCCCAGCCCCATCCATGTTCTGTTGGACAAAAAAAGCTACTTTCAGAGTCCTTCCTAGAAGGGTCTTAATACCACTGAACAGGCACAAAGGTGCTGCATTTATAGACAGCCTGAGCTCAGGTTGTTATTACAACAAGGAAGACATGCTACGTTGGGCAGTATGAACTGATGTGGACACTTAGAAGTAAATCAGGGAGTATAATAGTGCTAAGTACTCTGCCAGGCCAACCTACACAGATCTAGTCTCTGTGTTAACCAAACAGGATTTGATATCTAGTTTATAAACAAGGCTGGAAAGAAAGGAGAGTATCTGTAGCTCTTATGACTCATAAGAAGGCTTGTTATTCCATCTCATACATGTGTTGTGAAAAGAGTAAATTTACTGAAAATTCACTAACGTAAGAAGAGAATAAAAGCTCAAGAAATGAGCAGTGACAGTAACCAGTGGCCTGCAACTTTTCAGCCTGTTTGCAAACAGTCATCCTCTTTGGTGGATGATAAAGAAGATGAACTTGGCCTTCATTTCATGACTCATATTAAGGAAGGATGTCATAATTTTGTCTCCAATAACTTATATACCTAACAATATTCAGAAATGCCTCTTTTCCCTTCCTGGTTTTATTTTTCTAAATCCTTTTCCTTCAGACCCTAGCTGCTAATAGGCACCATAAGAGTTAATTATTCTATCTCTGGATACTATTAAATTCACCCCAATTCACTCCTCTGCTTCCCGTCTGTTAACGTCCTAAGGATCAAAGCTCAATATAACTATTTTAGGCCAAGAGTTCAAAATGCTACCATTCGTATTATAACTTAACAGGAAAGCATGAGTTACTCTTCCTCCTAATAAATCATATCTTTTTGAGTTATGTCTTTTTTTAACTGAAGAATTAATTCAGTTTTTCCTATTTTATAGCCCTGGGATCCTAATCTCAAAGATTACATCAATCTGTTTTCATACATCCATTATGTGTGAATTATTTGAAGCAGAAAAAATAAAACTTATCTAAAAATGCTGAATAAGAAAAGGGTAGATACATTTCAGAAAGCAACATGGGTTTAGAATGGCAGAAAAAAAAGAAAGCCTTTCCTCAGCGATTTTTCCTTTACTTGTGAATTACAAAGCCATTTTTCTTTTAGATCCCTGCTGAATTCCTAGCAAGTGTTCCTAATAGCCACTCCATTTGCAACCTGAAGATTTTGCACGGAAGGGGTTGTTTTAATTAGCTTTTAAATGTGATATCCTCAGCAATGGCTTTCATAAGTTTCTCCGTTCTCCTCCAAAATGTGTCGGCTGAGCGTTGGATTTTACCCTGAAATCATTTCGATTTAAATGGCAACCAATCTGCCCTCCATATTGAGATTTACTAACACTTTCCATATTGCATGTGCAGCAGGACGGCCCGTTAAAAAAGCAAACCCCTATTTCCGCGCCCTCTGCGCGCCGGCGCTTGCCCCGCGTGCCCGCCGCGCTCGGACTCACCGCGGCGGCAGCCTGGCCCGAGGCGGCGCTCACGGCTCCCCCTAGCGGCCGCGCTCGGCACCCGGGACAGCAGCCTGCTGCCTACCGGCCGCCGGCGTCACGGCCGCTTAACTCCGCGCTCGCTGGTTTCAGCTAAACTTGCTCTTCCGAGGTTTCCAGCTCAAGGGCTATCACACGTCTGCTTTTGGGAATGATGGCCTGTTTCTTCCCTAGGCTGTGCTGAAGGAACGTTGAGGGTTTGCATGATGCTACGCTGCTTCGGCCCGTTAAAGATGATGGGAAAGAAAAGAGGAGCGCTATACGGGTGAGCACGCCAAGGATCATGGCGAGGGTATCGTTACAATAGCCCCTATAGAGGGTGAGGGTAAAAGAACTTGAAGGTTTAGTTTAAGTGAGAGCCCCAAAGTACTTATTTTAATCTTTTCATTCTAAAAAGCACATTAAAAGCCTGGGCTCTGTGATTGCATGTCTGTAATACTCCAACCCTTGCATCAAGGTTGTGAATACTTCCTCAGAAATAGGGCATTGGAGTATAAGTGTAAGATGAGAGATTGCAAATTCCTAATTAATAATTCTATGCTGCTTGCAAAGTATTTATCCATGTCAAATTCTTACCTAAGTTATGTTGTTTATAAAAAGACTTCAAATAGCTTTCGTCTCAGCTCATACAAAATGCCCTCAGATGGAAGTCAAACACTTTGCAGAAATAAGCGTGCACTTTTGAGGTAGTGCTGTTCAAACCATGTAGCGTGACTGGCATTGGCTTCAGTTCAAGGACTGACACGTCCCCCTCCACAGTCCACCACGCCAGCCTCCCTCCCCTCCCAGTTCCACCCATAGCACCAGCCCTTTCCTTTCCCCCTTTTAAGTTGATGCCCGGGACTTTTTATTAGCCATTTAGCCTTGCTCAGCTGTACAGCATGAAGAATGCATATTTTTCCTTCTGCATAGAGTTGTCTTTATCACTAAAATTTAGCTGGAGCTTGATGTTCAGAGGGATGAAGAGATGATGGGAGAGGGGAATAACCCAGGCCAGCTGTGTGTATTCTGACTGCTCATTTAAGCAAAGGCAAGGAAGGCAGTCTGGCTGCAAAAGGTAAAATATTACAGGCTATATCATAAGGTTTGGATGTGAACATACGTACACAATGCTTCTTTCACAGGATTCCTGCTGTAAACTTTGTCCTTTACTGGGTGATTCAATCCTCTCTAATGAAAAAGTTGCCCCACTCTGAACTTTCCTGACTTTTTTTCTTTCCTAAGAATAGTAATAACAGAGACTAAAACAAAAGACAGAAGAAAATATACTCCAGCTTGTGTTAAAAGAATCTTTCTTGGAAAATGAAAAACCATGATACCACTGGGATCAGCCATTCAAAGGCTCTGAAACTTTGCCACAACCTCCACAGCTGCTACAGAAATTCATTTGATACAGTGCTGCATTCCCAGTATGGTTAATTCACACTTATCTGGTAGGTGACCTATCCAGCTTGTGGACAGACAGGGCAGTAAGTATGAAGACACCTGAATCCAGAAGCAGTACAGCTATATTTGTATCATCTATATCCCCTAGTTCAGAGAGGTGCCATGTTAAAACATCAGCTTTTTTCCCTCTCCGTCTGATCTGATCTTGTGGGTTGCTGTAAAATAAGTGTTGCACTGTCTCTGTTTTTGGCTGGCCAGGGTACCCCACTCGTGTTATATAGCCCTGGATAACAGAAACCTAGCTAAACCACAGACACCATGTGCTCATGGAAACACCAGGCGATAATCCTTATCTCATTGCTGTTATGCTTCCAGATTTGCTACTTCTCTCAGAGAGATTATTTATTTGCTCTGTGCAAATCTCCTTCAATAAGCATGTTTGCTTTTTTCTAAACCTTTGTTTGCAAGGTATGCATGTATTAATGCATGTGTGCATACAAATTGCTCCCTAAATTCTTAATTAGCTTAGGACACTTTGTACTCTGATGGAATCCTGGCTATGTTAGATAGGCACACAGACTCCTAGAAACTTGCTGGTCTGCTGGTCTGTATTTTAATGTTGAATATCATCATGTGGCTTGACAAACAGCTACTTTCTGAATAAAATTATTATATCTTATGTACACAGATTAAGGAGACTATAGCAAGTCATGGTGCTGCTAGTGATATAACCCCAGGAACACTACCTGAAACCTAGAGAATTGGAAAGTATTCAATCAACATATCATTTTATTGCTAAAGCAAGATCATATTCCAACCGAGAGAATATGAAAAAATCAATATACCGATAGACTATAGTCTTTTATTAACTATGAGTGTTTTAAAATACAACAATGTGCAAAGTCTTTGTGCAAATTGGGTGCCATGTTTCACTTGTGGAAGTTGAATGTTATTAGTGTGTGATGGATGTTAAAAGATTCAGTCCAGTAAATACAAAACTGACAGATGTGCACCAGTACAGCAAATTCTAAAAACACAGGTGATGCACAAAGAGCCCAAAATATTTATTCCTCAAGTATATTGTGTTTGGTATGCTGTATGATAGCTGTTAGGTATGCTTAAAGAATTACTTTGTAATTGCATTCTCACAGGATGTCCTTTTGTTTTTCCAAGGAATATTCCCCAGTGTTTCTCTTTTCCATCAGATGCCTCCAGCACAACCACAGGAAGACATTATTTCCCCCTTACTATACAGGAATATGTATCAACATAGGACCCGTGCCATGCTGTTAAACTAACAATTGTTCAGTAATTTATTTCTCTCTTGTTTCGCTCTTTCCAGTGGAAATACCTGATCCAACCTGACTGAACTGACTGTAGACATTTTTGTTGACTTTATAGGCTTTGGGTCAGACTCTGTCTGTGATACAAGAGAATCAGCCGTGCAGGACGGGGGTGTAATTCCATCAAGGACTTCTGGTGACCTCATAAACCATGAGAGCTGGCATTGACTTTAATGGGCACCACGTGGTTAAATTCCCATGCATCATTTTGAAAATGTAGGGCTTCATTTGATATTGCAGAAGGATACCAGACCTACCATGTCAAATTGTTTCTCTTTCTTCTAAAGAAGCCACTAGCTTTATGTTACAGTCAGTCCTCTTTGGTAGCAAATGAAATATGCCATTCTGGAAAACGAGTATTTTCTCTGGCAAAATGAACTTGAAAAGTACATTTCATAGAAAAGCACATATTTGGGTTATATTCTTTTAAATAAACTTTCTAAAAAGATGGCAATAAATTCAAGGAAAGGTGTGGTTTGTGCAGCATTGGCTTTGCTTGCAAATTTTTAGGTATGTGACATTTTTAAAAAATTAATTCGTACATCAGTTAGAAAATATAGGAATGGAATTGTTTTGGGTCAGTTGAAAAACTAGACCATGTTAAACCTGATTTAAGTTAAACTAGGTAAGTTGGCTCAAATTGCTAATGTTGAATGACCTCAGTTAAAAGTTACTTTAACTAAAGCAGTTTAACTGTATTCAGTATACCAGTTTTAGGACTTTGTTGTTAGGAAATTCCAGGGGTTCGATAAGGTTGACTTGAAGTTTCAATTTGTGAAATTTGTTCTGTCAATCACCTTTGTAAGGCACTTGCATATTTTCCCTTGCCTTCTCTCAACCTAGATTTTGCCTGTTGAAACCAGTGTACAGCCATTGTGCATATCTATAAAATGGTGCCAGTTACCAGTCTAAAAATAAGATCTGGCAGTGTGGCTATGATTCAGGTAAATGTGGTAATGGAGACATAACCTACGTTTGTCAGCTTATCTTTTTTATCATATATGACATCAGTATACAGCAAGGAGATGCTCTAAAAATTGCTCATTGTGATGAGTGCATACCAGGAAAGGATCTGTCCTTCTTAATTCTGAGAGTACAGATCAGTGAACTGCCTAATCTCTATTTTCGTCCTCAACATTGTAAGTAATTTTATTGCTAGCTTGGTTCATAAATAAAAAAATATTTGTGGCATGGCTAGATAATGTTCCTGTATTAGATACATACTAGGATATGTTATTTTTTATTCAGCTTCAGGTAACAAATCACCTTGAGATTGAAGGGGGAAAGAGGATACCTTGTAGACAGATTATTCAAAAATTACTTACTGTGGCCTTTCTACTGCCTTGATGTGAAGTCCCTGGTATTTGTCATTCTCTGGGATAACTTTTGAACTATATGCATCACTGCTCCCTCTGCCATATTGCACTGAAAAGTACATGTTTTTTACCATGTGTATGGCTCAGCCATAGGGTATAGCATATACACTCTTTCCTGTAGTTATATCCCATATAGCCAGGTGGAATAATTGCATATCTTAAGTTTAGTTTAAAAGTCGTCTTAAAGAATTGCAAATGTGAGTGTATAGGAGAAGGTTGGTTCTCTGGTGTTAGTGTCATAATACAGTGTATGTAGATTTTATACAACAAGCTCCTTCTTAACAGCACTCAGAATTATCCATTTGTAATCTCATAGCTGACATAGTTAATAAATTACAGGCATATGGAAGGCTGTAATAGTCTTGGGATGCAAGTTCTATTGTAGTAGGTTAGATAGTTTGTACAGGAGGAGGATCCCTAAGGCTTGTTGAATAAATAGATGGATCTTCTCTGTGCTCCATGGAAAATGATGTATGTTTTTGGTTTGTTTGTACTACTTTCTCCACATGAAACGTGTGTTTGGTCCAACAATTCTGTGGTTTCCTCACTTTGTGATAATAATTAACACCCTCACTGAAGTCTAAGCAGTGATGACATTTGTTTAGGGGCCTGACTCTGATTTTTTGTTGCTGTTTTGCCTTATGTTACTTTCAATATGCAATTGAAACCATTTTGGAAAATCTAAAGGTTCAGAGATTGTTGGTTTTTTGGTCTTACTGACCATTTAGAAACTCTTTCGTGCAACATATCCTTCAGCCTTTGAGGATGCACAACCTCTCCAGCCCTGTGGATCTGGGTTGACAGTAGCAAGCTGAAACTAAAGCCAGCTATGCAGAGCTCTAAATGCAGCAGGCTGGGAAAGATTTCCTTTTTTTTCTGAAGAAACAGGGAAATAGATATAATTAATACAAAAGTAAATCAGTCATAAGGTAACTATTTTTTAGGAGGTAATGGTGTTAGGAGAGAAAAAAGAAAGAATATCTTAAACGTTACTTTAAAGATTCCTGAAGCTTTGGGGAAAATTTATTTTAAGAAAGATGACAATAGTTCTCTACTCCCCTCAATAATCTCGTAAAAAAGATTAATAGCTTTGGAGTAGATGTACATATTTTGAACTTCCTTTCTGGACAGAGCACAAAGAAAACCTGGCTTGTTTGTGGTTGTAGAAGAATCATAGGTGGCTTTGTATAAGAAAGGCAGGTAGCTGCCAGGGACATACAAGCCGCCTTCCCTTTCCCTGTTCTTTTTTTCCATAATAACTTTTTTCAATATGTTGTCATTTTTTCCCCCATTTTTCCTAAATAAAGTGAAATGTCAAATCAGCAGAGAATTAAAACGTATTTATAAAAAAACAACCAAAAGGGCATCTGATGTTTTACAGACATTCCAACACCTTCAGGAAATTTGAACTCACACCAAAGGGTCTGATATTCATTTGAATCTCCATCTGTGCTGAAGCACATGTGTGCGCACAACACACATTGAACCACTACAGTGGAAAAAAAATCCCTGCTCTTAAATTATAGCAGCTCTCTACAATTCTTCTGTAACCACAAAGGCTTTGGTAGTTTTGAGACATTGCAGTGGCTTTGGGTGATCTGATCACAGAGCTCAGTTTTGTTAAAGAAATCCCTTTGCTGAAAGGTATGGAAAAGCTGTAGGAGAAACACGGGGAGCTGCAAGTGCACAGCATGAGGGCAGTTTGGAGTAAAGGGGAAGGGTTCAAGAAGCTGATGTGACAGCAGACACCCTACGGCCAGAGTTAATGCTGGAAACATTGCAGTTTTAGTTCCCTCACCAGAAATCCCCATGCTTGCAGGAAGGGATATAGTCATTAGTCCTCAATGGGAATATGACCTTTCCCTTTAAGTATCTGTGTGATGCTTTTGATCCTTTGACTTTCTGTAAGGGATAGATTAAATATGTGGCACAATGTCTACTCCTGAGTGAGGATTAAGCCTGGCTTTTGGAAGCAGAACTATATTGCCTAACTCATCATCATTTATCACATTCTCTGGGGACCTGTTCTCCATTTTTCTTCCCCTCCCCCCACACTTTTAGAAAATCCCTTTCTCTGGGATTTAATATTGATCTCAGCTGCATCGGCCTTGGCTTCACTGTAGTTACTTCTGATTTTACACTTAAACAGGTCTTATGTCTCAGATATCTTGTTAAACAAAGTGCTATTCTGAGGCTCGGCTCTCATGCAACCTGCACTCCTCTTAGCACATTTTTTTGCATGCATTTCAATAATAAATACCTTAAAATGATTTATAGGTTTATATCACCCTGTATTTCAATGGAATTCCCTGAGGATAAACCTTGCCCTATAATACTTGTATTCTGATTTAATGAAGCAGTGAAGCATGTGATTACCTTCAGGACCTGTGTAAATCCCATTAACTTCAATTAAGCTCAAGAACATGCTTTAGTGCTTCACTAAACAGGGGTGCTTAAGGCTAACATTCACATAAATGTTTTTGCTGAATCAAGTCTTAGCGTTTTATCCATTTTTGTTCCTGTTTCTCTTCTACTCTGTCTGATGATGTAATAATTTTGGTCTTGTAGTATCCTTGCATGCTGCTTCCAAGTTAGAAGCTACGGTGGGACTGAAGGTCTCATTCAGGGGAGGATAAAATTAATCCGTTCTGCAGCTGTGAACCAGAGAAGTCCCAGCAAGCTTCCCAGTAAAATGAAAAAGTGATGGTATGCCACGCTGGCTCATAAAAATGTAATTTAAGCACTGCCCTATCAATAAAAATATCACATTTAGGACACAGTAATCCCCTTCTGAACCTTATCTTACTTTTCAACAGCTCTTTGGACTCTTACAATTGATGCACTTTGAATTTCCTGTTGGTCAGGTAGTATGACTTTCTGTACCTCCCTCCTGCAACCACAGCTTTGCGCTTCGTTCTAAGCAGGCAATATCCAGACACAGGCGGTAAACTGAATCCATGGTCTAAAATTCAGTAAATTCAGGAGCTTTTAGGTGCTTAGTTGGCAGACTTCAGAACTACTAGTGCTCAGAGCTGTGGCCTTTGCACATATTGCACCAAAATGAATGAAACTTCAAAAATGCTTTTCAATTGTTTTCTCAAGACTCCTGCCAGAATCTTTGCCTTCTTTTCATACTTTTTTTTCTTTTCAATGAGCTCCTGATTTATGACAAGAAATCACCAGACACCTAGGTTCTCTGGGCTTATTAAAATAGACAAATTCTTTGGTGTTAGAAAATCATCGTAAGAACATATATTTTTTCCATGCTAGATTGAATCATTGTAGGCAAGTGCCCCAGTCCTCCTCCCGGCTATGGTCTGGAGGTTATATTTCAGCACAAGGAAAAAATAATCCTTTCCAGTTCCTGGCTCAATAAAGCCAATGTTTTCACTGGGGCAGAAGGATGATTCCTTTCTTGTCCCTGCAGTATTCTGCATTTTATCTATATCAAAAGATTTGCTTGCTCTGCCTTAGTATGTACAGTGTAGTTAATCTTCCAAATAGGAGTCATCTTCCTAGCTTCCATGTCTGAATTGCACTGGTGATTTATATGCTCACAGTCTGTTTTCACGATGTCTTTCCTGGCTGTCTTGTATTTCTCCCCTGTGGAGCACTGGGCCTTAAAATCATTGCAGTAAGGACAGGCAATCCGTCTTCTTTAGATACGTATTGGATTTTACTGGTGCCTGAGCCTATAGAACGTGCCAATGTCTTTTGTGGTTCTGGCAGGGAAACCTCAGTAAAGTGTGGAGTTTTGGTTTGGATAACAAGAGGAGCTGGTTGGGACTTTTTAAGCAAAGTGTTCTTTTTTATTGTTCTTTTCATCAGATAATGCTGGGAATATATGAACAAGTTTCAGAAGGAGTTTTGGAATGGCAGGGTGGTGTTTCTGCTCAAAATCACAGGGCCATATGTTAGCTTCGGATTCGCTCTTTGGAAGCAGCCTTGTTGCAAAGTGCAGCTCTGCTTCATTCAGGTAAGGGATCTAAGAGTATAAGAATGGCCACATCAGACAGACCAAAGGCCTCTCCAGCCCAGCAGCCTGTCTGACAGTAGTCAGTAGTACATGCTTAAGGAATGCATCTGCTTAAGGCCAAACATATACTGAAATTTTCTGTCCCAATGCAAATTGGAGTCAGTCATATGCCATTTAACTCTATAATTAATAATCCTTGATAATTTTTTCCATGAATATTTCTAATCACTTTTCACACAATATAAAATTGTAGCACCTGCAACACCATGTAAAAAGGGTTCACAGAGCTTGCATGTACATTGCATGAAGTGTCTTGTGTGAAGAATCTTTACTTTGGGCTTACCAATCACTACTTTTATTTGATAATCTCTAGTTCTTGTACGGGAAGAAGCCATGAACTGTTATGTCTATCCACCTTCTTCTTGCAATTCAATGTTTTTTAGACTTTTATTACTGCTTCCGTGGTCTGTTCTCCAAGCAGATCTGCCCAACCTTCTTCATATAGAAACTATTCTACACGTTTCTCCTTTACTGAAATTTATCTGAAACAATTCCAGTACAGTCTCTTGTCTGTATCATATCAAATGTGCATGGTCTAACCTGAGGCTAATGTAGTTTTTTGGGGGGTGAATAAAGACTTAAATATTAACTGAAGCAAGGTTTGCCCTCTGGTTTCAGAAAAGGAGAATGCTCCAGTCACAGAACACATGGGTAGTCTCTTCCTCCCAGTGCTTCAATGGATATTATTAAAAACAAAGAATAGTATTATTTAATACCCAAAGAGAAAGATGGAAGTGTCTGAGATCACCTCTGTAGCCAAAAGCATTTGGCTTGGAAGTAGAAATCTTAGGACTGTCTGGGCTGCCTGAATTGTCAGGTTATTTCTTTCTGTCTGGAATGAGTGATGAGGCCTCCCTTTGCTTTTCTCTTTGAAAGACCCTTACTTTATCCCACCGTAGAATAAGGGGTGAGGAAGGTACGAAGAGAAATATAATATTGGACTGCAAAACAGCCAGCTCTAGCTTCTGCAATGGCAAGTGGGACAAGATTACACAAATTTTATGTTTGGTGTGAACAACTTGGATTCAATTCACTTGCCTAAACATAGATGGTGGGTGCAATTTGAGACACAATAGGGTACCTGGGAATCCCATATGGGGCTGGCAGGTAAGGAAGACTTGTGTCTTTCTAGAGTGACAGCTAGTGAGCTGACTAGGTATCTTCAGGGTTTTCAAATACCACAAAATACATGTGTTTGACAATTGCATTGCACATCTCATTTCTTTCATTGTGGTTCTCATTGTCTGTGCCCTGCAGATTTGTTTCAATTTACAGGAGTAAAAGTCAGGTACAACACCCATTTTGGTACAATTCTGCTTATTTGTAAAGGATGTGCGCAAAATCCTGTTCCCTAAGAAAACAGTAGAAACAACCAATAACATTTTTAGCTTACTTGCAGTATCTTTCGGCACTCCGGTCAATGTTCCACATTTCTTCTCAAGTCTCATGTGACTGTTTCCTCTAAAGACTTCTGGCTTCTTACTTGTTTTGATGACCTTAAGGCAGCCGTTCAACCCTGCATTAGATTCAAGGAATCTCTAGGTCCGTTTGACTTTGCCTAGGGTTAGACTTTCCTGTGTCTTTGGATATTGTTTTCTGCTGTTTCCAGGTATCTCCCTACATAAATATATATTTCACTTAACTTGCTGAATCCAGAGACTTTATCTAGATCAGTGATAGGCTATTGGTGACAGCCTTGAAAGACTCCCATCTTTTAAGATTTATCCAGAAATTCAGTTTACTAAAATAGAGATTACAAGGGAGTCAAAGGACTGCAACTGAACAGAGGCAAAAGAGTATCTAAGCAAGCCAGTAAAATATACAGACATCCTTTAATACATGTTAGTTACCAATGAAATGTGAATCCATTTCAAGATTCACTTTTATTTTGTGAGTTCTCTCACCAACTCTTCCTTTTTTGCTCATAGACTCCATGTAAGTAGACATAAAATTGTGTGTGCTGGAAGGAGCCTCTGGAGATTGTATAGTATAACCTCCTCCTCAGAGGAGGTCTAGTTAAAGCTCAGGGCCTGCTCCAGTCACATTTTGTTATCACCAAGGATGGAGACTTCACAGTCTCTCTGGGCAACCACTCTAATGGTAATTTTTTTTTCCTATATCTAGTCAAAATTTCCCATGTTCCAACTTGTGCCTATTGCTTCTTGTCCTCACACTGTGCACCTCTGAGAGTCACAGTGTTCTGTAAGAGACAAAACAGGTTACCAGTCTGGATACCCTTGAGTTTTACAGGGTGATTGCTTTTACTATAGCTTTGAATGCAGATACAATGTTTGAATGATCTCTTGTTGTGTAACTACAATTCCTACATCAACTTCTAGCATTATCCTTTGAAATGAAGCTTTTGAGGGAGGATCGCATCTTACGTAATGACTTGACTTTAAGGAATACAGATTGTTTTGAATATTAATAAATCTTGCTCCTTGGATTTGTATTCTGTGTTCACTTACTTCCTTGAAAGTTTTTGAGGAGAACTGACAGGCAGGTTGAAAGACAGGTGGATAGGCAAACAGCACTATTACAGATGTTTTATTTTTTGAAAATCAAACTAAAAATACTGATTTTCCATTTAGAAATATATATCTTTAAGTCTGTTTCCTAATAAAAAGAAACTAATGAATTTAGATTTAAAAAAAAAATATTTTCCTCTTTTTAAATGTAAAATCAGTATTAGATTTAGCAGTATTAGATTTAGCAGTCTGTACTGGAAAATTAGACAGTTCCAGGGAATGTTATGAGTGCCTGAACGGGTTGTCTCTACTGCTAAACTGTTGGAATAGTCCCCTGCAAGTTTTTGTCCTGAGACAATTACTGATCTCCCAAAGAGCAGCTGGGCATGATTTGGAAGCTAGCAGAGAGCATGGTTCATTCTCAGTAGGCAGTTTTGGAAAGTAAAGAGGATTTAAATGTATATACACAGTCCATTCTCTATTGTTGGCCTTAATGGGAAAGAACGGTCATTTGCCTGTTACATTTTTCTTGTACAGACTTTGAAATCTTTTACCAGATGTCTATAAAACAACTCAATTTATAGTAATTTATTATATATAATATAACATTATATAATTTATTTCTGGTAGATCTATTTTCGAGAGTCTCACAATTCCCAATACAGAAGGAATGACTGAATTTCTGATCTTGACACTGCTCTTAGTTTATCTTTATTCCTTGTTGACTGCAGGTTATTACAAGATGGTGGTGTTCAATTTACTCTTCTCACTTTGCCATAATTAAAAGTAGAATTTGTTTCTCAAAGGTCTTAAATCCTTTTTCTCTGCAGCTAATCGTTACTGATTCGTCATCTTTGCTAAAATAGGAATGAGACAGATATACAATTACGTTCGTGGGGAGTGCTGAACAATTGTGAATCAAACACCAGGAGCTAGCTTCCTAACTCTTATTCATTTGGCATCACAATGAACTCAGCATTCATTCATGCATTGAGCAGATGTGTTGAGCATCTGAATGTCTAGTCCTTGGCAATTTAAGGACCTGGGACTCATACCATCAGTAGTATTTGGGGACATCACTATTCTTTCTAGATCTAAATTCCAGAAATTTCAATAAGTTAAAATTATAGTTACTTTTAAGTATTTTTCTTCTGATCTGTATGAGACTACCTAGTCCCCTAAGTTAGGTATCTAGATTCCCAGAACATAGGTGCTTCAAACCAGGATCTAGAATAGTTAACTAGCTGACCAAGGAAGCACCTGAAGTCAAAAGAAAAATGGTGAACTGCCCAGAGCAAGTGAATAGGTAGTACCCATTTCCTGAAGGTCAAAGGATGCCTCTAAAATATTTTCAATGACATGAGCAGAGCTTACGTGAGTCTTTTGAACCACTCCAGAGTAAAAATAGAGGATAGCATGTCTGCTTTTTAAACATGGTTAGAACTGTACCAATATGCAGCAAATAATGTCAAATCCCAGGGAGAGGAATTACTTCTCCAGTGTTTCTGTTGGCATTGTTGAAGGCAGCATCTTTTATTGTATTTTTAGGGAGACATGCCTTGCTGGTCTTCTATGAAGAGAACTAGCTCGGTGATGTCCCTCAGGAGATTTAGGTAAATCTGTGTGACACAGATGTATGACAGAGTGGCAGCAACTAAAGCAACTTCCTCTGGCATCTACTCAACCTGAGCTCCCAAGGGAGGATGCAGCTCTGCAGGGATGCCTCACTGAGGCTGGGGCTGGGGGAGATGGTGTCCTTGACTGCAGCAGATGTGTACTGATAGGGGATCTGTGTCACCAAGTAAAAGAGCTGCAGGAGGAGGTCTACAGACTAGGTAGCATCAGAGACAAGAAAAGGATTTTGATGAAATCTTCTCCAAGACCTTGTAGCTGCAAGAGCCTGAACTCCAACTGTACGAAGGGAGGGGCAGGCAGAGCCATTGATGTCAGAGACCCCCATGATGGTGAAGGCTGCAAACTTCTGACTTCTGGCAACAGGCAATGGCTGCTGCTCTGCCTGGAGACCTGCAGCTACAGAAAAAGATCAGTGTCCTGGTTGCAGACAAGGGGCTGGGAACTGTGCCTAGAGCAGAACCGGAGCTCGCTGAGCCTGATCCCCAGCAGCACAAGAGGCAATCAATACACTCAAACAGAAGAAATTCCATTTAAACATACCTGGAGAGATTTCAAAATGCAGCTGAACATGATCCTGAGCAACCTGCTCTAGTTGACCTTGCTTTGAGCAAGGGTTTGTAGTAGATGATCTTCACAGGCCCCTTCCAACCTTAGCAATTCTGTTTTTCTTTGGTGTAGTGGAAGGTCATGAAGACATATCAAAAGAGGATAAATTAGTCAGTAGGGAGTGATAAATTATGAGCTTCTGGTACCCAGACTAGTTCATTAAGAGCTAGTTGAGGTACATATGACCTGTGTATTGCTGTGCAGGCATATTCATATGTGGAAAACATCTAGTTTCTTGATCCAGATGGGGCTTAAGGAAAGTCTAGCCAGGGCAGTTATAGCCATGAACAGATGTGTGATTCAAGAAACACATTTGAATATTGAAAAAGAAACCACTTAGGGCATTTAGGCACCACCAAATTTAGGTGTAAATCAGGCCTCTTTGGATGATTTTTTTTACTTAGGTTCCTGAATTTTCTGTGGATCTATACTGTAAGTGCCCAGGTTTGTTCATCGTTTTCCATCTTCAGGCCTAACCATGCACAACCAAGAGAAGAGTGAAAAAGTTCACATCCATCTCCAAAAGAGAAAAGGAAAAGAGATTTTTGACTGTCTTTCTGTACGTTCCTACCTTTGAGGCCATATCATTGCTGTTGCTCTGTGCCAGCAGCCCTGCATTCTTAATTTGAATATGTATGTAAAATGGATGACCCTCACCTTCCCACAGCTGTGCAACTATTATAACCTTATAACTTCAAATAATGTTTTACAGCTGGGGCATAGGGCTGAAATAATACATGTGGTTACTTACTTCTTTATATATGGTATCCTTCAGTTCCAGTATGTGTCTGCTGTTCCTCAGTAGGGCAAATATTGACATACAGTATTTTGCTCCCCTTTAGCTCTTACACTTCCCTTTTAACCAGATGTAACAAACTCTTTCCTAAGCTATTCTGTCTCTACTGCTATGTATGTTGACACCAATGGACTTGTGAGTGAGTAGGCCTGTCAGCAGTGGATATTTTTCTCCTCCGTTGTCGTTGGAATAATGACATCTCTTGCTTTATATGGTTTTGTGTCCTACAACTCAATAATCCAATGCAGACCTCAGTGTCTGACTGCAAGACACCAGTCTGTAATTTGCCTAATAAGCCTAAACAAAGGAAATCCCTTGACTTTAGGACAAGAATGTGTCCTGTGTTCCTAGTATTCTGCAGTCTAGAGAGCAAAATTGCTATCCTCCTTTGTTTCTCTTTAAAGTCAGAGTCATTCCACATACCTGCATGACCAGATTCCTTTAAACTGCAGCAAACAACATAATACATAATTATTTTACAACAGTCAGATTTTACTTGCTATTTTAAATGTTTTCCTTGTTTTTTGTTTTAAGAGAAGAAGAATATAAACCTTCTAGAACAAAATGTGCTGAGGATGGCTTTCAGCTGCCGCATTCTTAGCTAAAGCCAAGTGCCTTGGAAGTGCAGGTATGTTTACATCTGGGTTTTATTTCTGGCCCATCTTTAATAAAGATGCAACAATGATAAAGCAAAACACAGCACAACATGATAATATACGGCACATAATAAAGAACTGCCATAAGTACACAGGGGGCTCAATTTTGCTTTCACTCTATCTCTGCGAAACTCCATTGTTCAAGACTAAACCTTTACAATTGTCAGAGTTCCTTCTCGTTCAAAAGGAGACATTTTCCAGAATAATGAGGTCACTGGTTCCCGTTTGCCATTCCACAATATTCTGTTTATTCCTAGAATCCCTGCTCTTTCAGCAATAGCTGATGCTCTCTATAGCTGTTACTCCCGGGGGAATTGAGACTTTAAACATTCATTAAAAAGTGAATTGCTATTGTTGACAAAATACAGATGGCCAAGCATGAACTAGTGACACCTAGGAGTATACTTCCAGAGCAGTGCATGGCGATGTGGCCATGTGAATGCTCTGGTTGCTTTGACAAAACCAGTGTGTCCTTTGTTACCAGGTTGGCCCTGCTGTATGCTTATATTCCTTTGCCTAAATATGGCACAAGCTGTTAAAGTAATTTCTTTAAAAAATGAACTGAACTTATTTCTGCTTTTTAGAGTGAGAAAAGATATGCTCTTTCACAGCAAAACTATTAGCAAACAATATTCGTACAAGGCTCAGCTCACAAAATAATTACCGCGAGTCAAAGCTCTGCTTCAGGCTGCTGCAAACATAACGCTAGATGACTCCCAGAGGCTCTGTCTAAACGGTGGGGTGTGCGCCATAGCCATGTCCCCGATCATCTGGGGGGGACCTGACTGGGCCGGAAACCGGGGCGTGGGGGTGGAGGGTGGAAGGGGGTTAGCGTGGAGCCAGGGTGCAGCTGGGAGACACACACACACACACACGCTCACGCACACACGGCTGTAGGAGCTGGGAAGCATGCCTGGATTCCACAGGTTAGACATAGCCATAGCTTTAAATCAGCCACATATTTAAATAGTTTATTAAGCTGCAGCCGACAGACTTACTCTCTGTAGACTACAGTTAGATGCTACACCAGGGTGTAGCATGCAGCATTACACTTGCATAATGATATGTATTGCACTCCAGGTTGACGTGTTGTGGGAAAAGCCGAAGAAAGGCTCTAGCAGTTAACATTTTCAACTTTGAGAATACGGTGTGATAAGCTAAGACTGAGACAATAATAATTCAAAAAGATGAAACAGGTTGGGGTTTTTTGCATCTTTTTAAACACTTATAGAGATAGATATCTTGGCCAGATAGGTAGAAATTGCAGCAGCTACATTGAGCTTTGGGTTATTTGTGGCTTAAGGGTTTTTCTGGTTTTACATTTTCTGTTCACTCCAATATCTCTTATATTTTTTTCTCCTCCTTTTATATATGAGTAACATTTTTTTCACTGTTTTCTACTGCTATATATAAACTCTTCTGTTTTTTCCTTCCATTTGCTTTATTTAAAGTCTTGTGGTCCTCCTTTGTCCTTCATACTCTCTTTATTTTGGTCATCCTTTGTTTCATTCCCTTCTTTTCTAGGTGTGGAAAATTGCAGTTTGCCTTTGTTTCTCTCCAAATGGTTGAGGCATTTCCCATGCTATTGTGTGTGCCTGCATGTGTGTGTTTGTGTGTGTGTAAAAGAGAGAGACAAGAGGAGATACCGTGAGGCTGCCAGCAAAAATCAAAATTGGAGGAGACAGGAGAGCAGAGGGAGTAAGAGACTGTCTTATTGAACTTGGAGAGGAATGAGGCCCACCTGGGGCTGAACCAGCCATTGGGAAGATTAAGGAAATAAAATAATTACGGAAAGTTAGTGCTGGAATTGTGAATGGGCCTGAGAGACCTGGCTGGGGCTCAGGAACTGGGAGTGGTGGCTGCCTGAGCTGAATCAAATATTCAGTCACTCAAAATGGAACAAATAAGGATAGAGCAGACATGCCGAGAAATTGTACTTTTGTACTTTGACTTGACTTTTTTAGCCTTATGAATTGAAAGAAGATGACTTTTTCCTTTCTAAAGAATGGAATTTGAAAAATGTAAACCCAGGTCTGTTTGGTGAACATTTAAAAAGTACTATGATCAAATAGCCAGAAACAAGAACACAGTCCGTAAGGAATAGCTCCTCAAATCTCTGACCTTTCAAATCAGAGCAAGGCTCTCACCATTGATGCAGTGAAACACAAATGGGGTCAGCACAGTTAAAACAGGCATAGCTGTGAGCTTAAGGTTCCTACTTCTCCCTTGTTTTTCATAAAGAAGACTTAAGGTAATCTCTTTCTAACTGAATGGGTATTGTCTGCTTCTGAAATGCATGATCCTGAAGCTAATGTTAAAATATAAAGAACAGGACAGTAGCTTGAAAATTCATTTTTCGCATAATCATCCAAATTACTCTAGTGTACACCACAATGAGATTTTAATGCTCTATCTTTTACTCTGTTTTTTTTGTGTTGCTATTTCTTTGAACTTTAAAAAGTTCATAGAAAAAAATGCACTTTAATACATAAAAGTATCTTCCAGCATGCACCTTTCTTTAAAAAAAAAACCAACCCACACTTTAGAAATTATCTAATTTAATTTCCTAATACACTTTTCATAATACCAAATAGATTTATTTGGTAGGATGTGTATTTTTTAATCTTAAATGAGATGTGGCTAGAAGTTTAGAACCAGATCCTCAGCTGGCATAAATTGTCACAGCCATTAACTCACTTCAAGTTCTATCTATACGAGTAATGGAAATAGGCCAGCTTGGTGCAAAAAATTTGATGGATAAGGCAAAAATGACATCATCAGTGCAGCTTTCATTATCATCTCTGTGGATCATGATATCAATTTGAACAAACACATCACTTTTAATCACTATATGCTACTTTTTTTTCGAATCACAACTTGCGTCACTGATACAGTAAACAGAACTGACATGAGAACATGTCATTATGATACGGCACAACTCATGCTACCTATTTTTGTAGGTTATACAGTTCTTACCAGACCACTGCAGAAAGCATGCTATTTTGAAATGCTTGGAGGGGCCCACCAGATATTAACTTAAGAATTATTGGTTGTGGGTAGAAATAGGCTGAAGGCATTTCCTGCTGTGAACGACACGTGGAAGTTCTCCTTTTGCAGTACTGTAGAAAACAACGGCAGAATTTATGCAGCATTCATAGACAGCAGATTTCCCCAGACACTTCAGAAATGCTGTCAAATTAAAACTGCTCTTCAGTAGGGCTTCCTATTTTGTTTTTATTGGCCGTATAACAATAATATAAGTGTGAATGTAAAATTAATCTTATTTACTTGCTGGTGGAAGTGTGGATATTGTGGGATACTGGAGTGAATTTTTTTATATTTACTTTCTGTTCTGGTGGAGGTGGTATAGACCCGTTAGAGTACAAAGCTCCACTAAAGACAGGCTCACTTTTTCACCAAGCATAAGAAATATATGAATACTTTATTAATCTTAAAATATTCTGTGTATACAAGGAATAAGATGCTTAGCACACAATTCAGGTTGGGTATATTACTGATTTTCAGTGTACCAACTAATTCATTTGCACAGGGAAATCAAACCCACTTTCATTGTTCTGTATCAATTTGCATCACGCTAACCAGAGGAAGAAAGTAATTGGTAACGTTAGTACTACTTCTAAGGAGTTAGAATTTACTTGACTTTAGGGATTAGCATGGATTTAGATTTGGTTGCTCCTAAAGTTGGAAATAAAAGAACCTTTCTTTCTCAAAGTACAGGGAGAAAAAAATACTTTCTAAGCTCTATCATAACACTGGAAAAAAATATTCATGATTAAGAAATGCAAATCAACACCTTGTGTAGAAGCTGTATTGATTTTAACCAAATGGGAAAAAGCTTCTTTTATTAGACAGGTAAAAATGGAGTATTACATTTGCAGGAGAGAGGGAGAAGAGGGGATGATTGACTGACAACAGGCAAATTTAGCTTCTGTCTCTGGTTGTACGCAGGATGTAGTAACTCTTTAAGTCATGGAGCAGCTGGAGAATATTTCACTGGAAGCTATTCTAACCAGTGGCTGGAGTAGGCTGCACAGGGCCCTTATCTGTCCCAAATCTCAAGATGTGATCAAACCCACTCAATAAAATGTTCGGATGTATTGGAGTTTGCCTAAGCACAAACCCTACTAGGAAAGCAAAAGATTTTGGGAGTCATCGTATGAGGACCTTACAGAGCCTCAAGCAGGACCTACTGTAGTATTTGACAATGTAGGAGGGAATGAAGTCTGATGTGCTGGATATTTTTAAAGATTTAATGAACTGACATATGTTTATACTTACTACTGATAATCTTTCTTTGGAAAACCCATCTAACTTCTTAACTGTACAAAATTGGCATCCTATATGACCTAAATTGGATTTGAAAATGGCATTTGGATAAAAATAAAAAAATACATCCTACTGGTTATATATGATCACTTTATTATGTTTGATAAGAATGAAAAGCCCAAGTATTTGACAGTCCCAGAGCCTGGCATGTAAAAGATGAAATTCCTGAATGTAAATTAGACAGATTAAGCTATCCTTTAAAAGACCCTTGATGGAGAAAAGGATGTATTTAAATACAATAAACTTCAGACCTCCTTCAAATGGCTTAAAATGAGGTCCAGAACGCTTGCTAAATAGGAACTCTACTGGTTTTGATTTAATAAAAAAAATCGTATAGTCTAATTTGAAAAAATCCTGTCACCGTATTCACCTTGCAGAAATAAATATGACACCATATGGAGAAACATATTTCCACAAATGTATTCCAATTCAAGATTCAAGATGAATTAACTGTATGCTCTATTTAGTAATCAGACAACAGCAAATTTCTTGGATTTCTCTACAATTATTAAAGAAAGTAATTTCAACTCCTGTATGAATTCTCCTAAGCAATGCACAGAAAATAATGTGCTTTTGGTAGAAATTCTAAATGGATGTCTTAATAATCTTTTATAAGGTAGAGGTGTCATAAGTAGGGATGAGGTATTTTTATGTTACTAAGTTGCATATATGATTTGCTCTGCTGGTAAAAAAGCACAAAAGAGCCTTTGTTATATTCTCAGTAGAGCTATTTATACATTGTGACTTACTGTGTCCAAGGACTGCTTCCTGCTTCCGTTAAAAAGTAGTCCCTCCAAATAAAATAAAAGCCATAAACCCTGACATTACTCAAGCCCTGTTTATTGAAACAACAACAAAAAAATCACACATGATTTTGTATTGCCTATATAGAATATGCTCTCTTGAGTTTACTTAAATACAGTTCCAGAAGAAGCATACTGTGAAAGTCCATACCCAAAGAAGCAGAAAGACATTTTATTTGCTTTAAAAATAATGATGGGCCAAGCAATCAGGTGCATCTACAGGGTACAGCTGAAGCTGGGGAGGACTGCAGCAGTTCTGGTCATTGTATAGACCTTAACCTCTCTAGACAGCAACTACTGTTCTTGTCTTGTGCTTGAACAGCTTGCGGGGAGACCCGATGTATGCTTCGGTCTTCGTGAAGTACTAATGCAGTAGTACGATATTAACAATATCTATTTCTGCACATCTTCTGTCCTTGTTCCCCATGCCCATGGTCAACCACAGCTGCTTAGGTGCAAATTAAAGCAGCTCTTGCACTCCTCTAAAATTGTGCAATCAATATTAGCTGCCTAATGCTCGTTCTATGGGAGCAGCAGTGTCAGACCACTTGTGTTTTCTCCTCAGCCTCTCCAATACCTTTTTGCCTCTGGCATATGACAGTTTATCAATGTGTCCAGCAAAGTACCTGGCAAAATGGGCTTGTGCAAGTGAAAGGGGGAAACTGTGTCCCATTTGGGCGGATTTAGCTTAGCGAGGCTAAGTTGCAGCTAGGGATTGTCTTCAACTGAGCTTGGGACATGGCAGGGGGCATTGCTCCCTTTCTATTTCTCTTGATATGTTGGAGGTGTAATGCTGTGCCCTTGACAGGTAGGACCATGAAGGAAAAAGCATCGCACTGTGCTGTGAAATGTGTCCTCACTTGCAGGGCATGCAAGGGAGGAGCCAGTGCCTGAGTCCTACTGACGGCTCAGACTTGACAGATCTATCTGTTTTTATTTAGCCTTGGAAACTTCTTTGACCTGTGTGGCTAGGAGCCATACAGCTGGCTGCGCCAGCTAAGCCTTACCTTCTAGAAAAGGGGACCTCCCACTTATGTCTTCATCTGGACAGGGGTAGGGTCAGGATCAGGCTACACGTTGTTCTGTCTGCACACCCAGGAGCCAACTGTGAATCCCTCCAAGGTTAATTCATCGCCATCATCTCTTCTCCAGCTGCTGCAAGGCAGCAGCTCTTTCTCCCATATCTGGATGTGCTCACTGATGAGTTTCACTTTGATTTAGTGATATTTTTAAAGATGATGTGCCAGGTTTCCTACAGCCTCTGTGTAGATCTAGAAAAAAAAAAAAAAAGAAAAAAAAATACAGAAAAGAAAGAAATAATCAGAGAAGATTTCTGTTCTTCCCATTTTGGGAACACACATAGCTTTTCATAGCCTTAGAGTGTTGGGCAATAACCTTACTCCAGAAAGATATGAGAAAAATCTCATCACTTCATGCAGACGAGTGCTCAGTATAAGCACAAATAAGAGAGAAATTTTGGAAAGTTTCTCTGAAAATTTTCAGTAGAGTGTAAAAATCTTTAATAAGACTCCAGCTAACTTTTAACATGGCTTTTTTATTAGAAAGGAAGAAATTCCACTGTCCTACAGTTCCCAATCCTCTCCCCCATATTGGGAAGTTTTAACTTCAGTATAACTAATGTATATCTCTGTACATCACAAAATAAAGAAAGAATTTGCTACCTCAGTTATCTTTCTGTTTTTTTTTTCCAATACACTCAATGTGGCCTTTGATTTTTCTGTCTATGATCATTCTATAGTGTGCCAGAGAGAACTGATTCACCTTTACTGTGTCAGGAATAATCTGAGCGGGCGACAGGTATTGGTGTGAATGGGAATGAAGTGAAAATTGGAACTATTTAACTGCATCTAAACTAACCCTTGTGTACATACAAGGACATACAGATCTCTGTCCCCAGAGCACCCTCAACTCTCTCATTTTAAATGTGTTAATAGCATTTCTGGAATAATTTTGGTTTAATTATATTATTTTGTTTTAAAACTAAAACAAATAAGAATTTAGCACCATCTCTGAAGAGTCTTGATTCTTTTACACACATTTTTACACCAAGGAAAACAGACTCCATTTAGCCTAAATCTTTTATAATTTATATTGAAATGCCCCACTGATATTTAATGAAGAAAAAGGAAAAATGCTGTTGCTTATATTTACATTATGTGCTTTTAAATAACAGCTTCTAATACTGTTCCCATGCTTAAATGGCAAAGCATACTTAAGCTTTAATTTTCATCGCAATATTTTATTCACGATATTTTCACCCATTTCAGCAACAGCATAACATACAACAGAGACTTATTTCAAGTGAGCAATAAGGTTTTCACTGATCAAAGGTTCTGGGGAGTATTATCCAGTTAAACTAAACAAACTCTGTGTAACTTTTCTGGGCAGGCTGTTAGGCATAATTCAAAAAGTGCTCTATATAGATCTACTATTTTTGCCCTCAAACTTTATAATTATTATGTAGCAAGTTAAGTTTTAAAATGATACGGAAGTAGTTTTTATTCGTGTTTTTACGCATAAATCCTGAAGCTCTTGGTTATTTTTTCCTTGTGTCAGGGTGAGCTCCCAATAACGTGAATGGAAGTTCAACTTTAGTAACGATAGAGTAATAAAAACTGGATCTGGATCTCAGGATTTGGCACATGGACACTAGATCTATTAAGTCATCTTGTCCATGCTCCTGCCAATGCAGAATTGTTCCCTTCAGCATAATCTCCAGTGCCTTATTCAGTCCAATTTTAAATGACTTGGGTGAAGCGGTTTCCATTACTTCACTTGGTTGAGGTATTACTTATTCCACAGACTAATATAATGCTTTTCAAGCTGCTTCATTCTCATGGATCACTTCCCAATCCCAACATTTCCCCCAGACGAACAAGTATGAGTAAGGATAAGGAAAATGTGTGTAGAGTGTAAAGGCCAAAAGGAAAAAGTGGCACGAAGTCCTTCCCCTCACTCAATTTTTTTATGTCTTTCTCCTTGCTTCATATTTTTGAAGTCTGCCTCTTCACTCTTGCCAGTAAGACTTGGACCAAACTCCCTGAGAAACAGATCCACTGTGAATTTTTCCCCATTTCTCTGCATGTGAATAATTCCAAAACAGTCTGTGAGGTTCCCCCCTCCCCATTCTGTGTTATATCCCATTATTTTTACTTTCCTCTGTATTTTATTTATTTTTAGTAAGGCACTGACTTTTACCACTTATTGCTGACTCTTCATTATTCATTGCGTGTCACTTAACTCTTAAGGTATTATCCTGATTAGAAGGAATTTTTCATAGAGGATCCATGGAATATATTTTTTGCAGGTGAATATGGGTGTGTGTAATAAAAATGACATTTTACAAATTATCAGGAATGCTAAAACCCATTGTAATAGTAGACAAGATTGATGAAAAAATCATTGAGAAAGTGAACAAAGGTTTGTGGGTCCTGTTTTGTAGTATATCACATGTATACAGATAGCCAAGGCTTTAAATCATTGTGCATGCAAAATGAGGTTGAAATATTTGGTGTTGTAGCTGAAATTCCATGCTAAGATCTTTGTTTCAGTTTTCAGCTATATGCACAGTAGATGCTGCAAGAACAAAGACTGAATTTGGCACTTTATTGAGATGTAGAAATTCAACAGCAGGAAATAATCTTCCTTGAAAGAAACCCCTATTTCCGTCCTCTTTTTTTTATATATCCTTTAGTAGCTGATCACTTAAAACAGGTGCTGTAATTCATGATTGGACATTAAACATTTACGACGGATGGTGTCTGTGTTTAGAGACAACTTTATGTACCAGTGCTTGTAAGGCACTTCCTCTCAGGAATCAAATGGAAATAAGATCATATAACACTCTGGCAGATTATAGATTCAAATATTACAGCTGCTTGAATTATTCATTGGAATTCAATTACTCAGTTCATTTTCATATATGTAATTATTCAGAAATGAAACTTGATTCCCACAAATATGTTCTTTATATAGAAGTGTTCAATAAAAGCAATAAAAAAGGATGCCACATGGGTACAGACGTGCCTGAGTCTCATGTGCTACCAGTGCTGCCCAGGTTTCTGGGCTGTGACAGCTGTAGTGGAAACATCTGGAAGAAGTTGCCAGTGGTTCAAGAGTGAGCATGCCAGGGCAAGTCTGGCCATGCTGGGAAGAAAGTGAGGGGAGGGCCCTGAGGTAATGGTAAGAAGTGCCTGAGCACCAAAAAGCCTTATTGCAGCTTCGTTTGACTAATTCAGGTTCTCAGACAGAAATGAACTGCTAACATTTCCCATCCATGCAAGTCTGCTCCATGCAGAATGGTTACTGTCGCAGGGATAGAGTCACCTTTACTGGTTAACAAACCATTCTCTTTACTGAGATGTCCATATTTGCCTCCAAAAGAATTAGCATCTGTGATTTCAACTGTGTAGAGACGAGGATCCCCACTCAGTCCAGACCACACTGTACCGAGTGCAATTGGACACAGATTCAGTGACATGGGTAGAGATGTTTTAGAGAGATCCGTCCATAAGCACTGGTTGGATGGCATACACAACTGTCCCATGGCATGGTTGCATCCATGTGGCTGTGCAGCCCTTCTCTTTTCTGTGCTCAGATAAAGGCTGTGATACTTGCGCAGTGGTAAAGGGTTACCTGATTTGAGGAGTTTGTAATGTAGAGAAAAAACAAACCCTTTTCCAAGGCAAAGACATGCATGAACTTTGAAATGCATCCTGCAGCATGTAGATTTTCTTCCACTCCATGCAAAGTGTCTGTGTACCTGGAGTGTACCCTGCAGAGACAGAACTACAGCGAGATGCTTTGAGAGCTGGACATGTTTCGGCTGCTGAGCACAACTTCTGCTCTTTGTTGTGCCAGTCTTAGTAACTAACTCCTTCCAGCTGGTAGCGATTGTTCAGCAGCCACAACGAACCTGCAGCACCTCCTCTGGGCACAGCAGAGGTAGCTTCAGCTGGCAGGACTTGGGCATATTTGGCTTTCCTCCTCTAGAATATGCAGGTGAGCACCCCTCTTTCCTGTCCTTACTCTGGGTAGATATAGCCTATATGAATATAAAATACCTAGGATGGAGAACAAAGAAAAACCTAGATTCAAATGCCCTGTCTGGCATATAAATGAATATTCATGATGAACCATACAAAGAGCTAGATATACTTACACTGAGCAAGAAAAACCCTAGTGCCAAACATCTAAGGTTTCTTTAATAGATTTTTTTCACTTATGTTGGATATTTAAGAGGGTCCTTTACATTTTAATCTCAATTTTGTCAGATTGGTAAATTCATTCATGTGCTACTTAGCACAGGAGACAGACAGAACATCCATAAACCCAACATTTTTCCAACACATAATATAAATGATCTGCTATTCTAAGGACAAAAAGCAATGAAACAAAAATAGGATATCACTCAAGAAAAGATTTGAGAGGCAAATAGAACCTGGAAAAGAGAGAACACAGGAAAACAAGACACAATACAGAAGGTATGTCATGTAGGAAATGTGACATCCTCCTTCTGAAGACAGATATCGTCAAACCCACTATTATCAAAACAAAAGCTTCTTTGACCATAATTGGTCATAAAGACATTGGGTCCTTTTTGGGCTAGCCCTGTGTTAAGCTGATGTCTGGATTATTCTTACTTTTTTATCAAAACAGGTCTCACTAGTGGTAAGTTTGCTCAGAAAACTTTTATATACTGCCATTGCCTCCGAGCTGCTATTCGCCAGGAGTATGTGCATGGGAGGAAGGGTGGGGGACAGGGCAGCAGCCAGATCTGTCCCCATACTGGTGTACTGTCATCAGAATATGGATTGATTAAGCATGTTCTCAGAGCAAAACGCATACAGAAGTCTTTTATAAAGTCCCGAGTCATTTAATGGTCCAGAAGATGAGCCTTGACAGCAGGCTGTAAAGCACATTCTTGTTCAGTACCAAATTACCCAGCGTATTGCCATGACCTGTACTCATTCTAGATGTTAGATTTGCACTTACCTGCCCCAGAGGAAGGGTGAATCAAGCCAAGGTTCAAGCTGCAGTTAAATGCTATCATCCTCAGCTGAAGGAACACAATATGTAGGGCCTTAGCTTCCCATGATCTAGCTTGCTAACAGCTGTTGACTGACAACTTACAGCACAAGCAGAGACTGGCAGGTTTTATTTGATAGCTAAAAGAAAGAAAATACAATGTTTTTCATCTGATTAGGTATATGGTGGTTACTGCTTTATTTTTCTAGTTTTTGCTGCTTTTTTTCTATACACTTCCTGTGAGTACAGAAAACATAAGCCAGGCCCTCTTTCAAGAAGATACTTTAGAAGCCTTTAAGAAAAAAAAAAAAACAAAACTAAGAACAACAACCCCCCAAATGTTTTCCTACTGGGATCTGGAGTGCTGTAAGATCACTATGCAGGGCTCTGGCAGGAAGCCCACTACTGAGCCACATACTGCAAGGGAGTTGAAGAATGTCTTTGGTTTGTAGGTGGCAGAGTGCCTTCACAAAGTCCTGGAGTACTTTGCAGCAGTCTTTGTCATGAGGCACAAACATAAGATCCAGAGTATACAAAAGATGGCAGAAAGTTGTAGCAGACAAAAAAGCAGTTTTGAACTCTGTGTAAGTCTCTTGGAGCTGAAGGGTCTTAGAGTTCTCCTTCTCACTAAGGGAAAATTAGACCTCTCTGGATCAAAAATGCACAAGTCATCCTTACCCCGATGTGTTCTCCAGAATCTGCAGATGTGGACTTTGAGAAGGCTTTTTAAACATCCTACTCGAGATGACAGAAAATTTGAGTGTCTATTAAAAGTTGTGGAGGTGATATAATGCATTTGTTTTACTTCCCTGAAAGGAACAATGTACTTTAGTGAAGCATTTGCTTTTGCTAAAGCCCAGCTATGTTCTGATGGCTGCTGTGCTTTTGGCTTGCTATGGAGGATGCTATGTGATGGGCAGGAGGTTTAGAGAACAAACAGGAACCTTTGTTTCCTTTCATTTAGGGAAAAGAAAACAAGGCAGAAGGAGGAATGCTGAGCAGCTGCCCAAAAGCTGCTTTGTTTTAGCTTCATTATGACGTGATCCCTGAATTGGTTTTTGATAAAGTATTTATATATTGGAAGAAATCACAGAGCTATAGCTGTAGTAAGCAGTTTTATTTAGAATTTATGCTGTCTGTTGACTAGAGACAGCAGTGTAAATTCTAATAAGCAGATGCTGTGCTCTTTGAAACAGGGCACTGAAATCTGGTATAGTACCTAATAGTGGAATTAACAGCGAATATGATAAGGCAAATGCACGGTTGTCAAACTCCGCTTACCACCTATTTCATCATATGGAGAGCAAAGAAATCATGACAGTACAACATACTGGCAGCACGAGAATCTGTCCCATTTAACATCATGCTATTGTTGTCTGTTGGGAGACAGCTACTCAGTTTGGTGCTCTCCACTGAATATCCAGGATCATTTGAAGTTGGTGGAAATGTGAGTGCTTTGTAGTGTCTGCTTTTTACATTGTAGTGTTCTGCAACCTTAAAAACAGATGTCTGAAATAGTTTATTGTGCTTTTCCTCAAATATTATACAGCACCGGTATGTGCAGAGCACAAAGGATTACCTCAACAGCATTGTGTAGTCTTTGTCTTTAGTTCATGGTCTCTGTGATCTATTGTATGTAAACCTTTTTACGGGACTGGGAAGGGATGGTAGCCTAAGTAAAATTAAACATTGTACTATGCAAAACTTTTAGGGCTCTCCTGTTCTGTAAATGGACACACTGAAGACCCAAATTAGAAAGCCTTTGGAAATAAACATTTTCGTCAAGTAATTTTGACCCAGAGAAGTATTTTACGCTAGACCACAGAAGAAGATGTTGGTTTTGGTGCTGGTAATAACAGGACTAATTTTCCCGAGGGATGGAGGAAGCGTTGTCTCCATTCTCTCACATTTTGAAATTTCAATGGGGAAAGCTTAGCTATTTTTATCTTGTCGTCTCCCAGTTCCTGCATCACTTTCTTCTGTGAAAGACAATGGAAGTTAGAGTGAAGTACCAGTGTGGCTACAATCCAAAGAGCACGAGTTGCTTCCAAGAGAAATGAGTGACATATTATAATGTTTTGTCAGGCATCTCTACCATTGTTCAGTATAATACGTTCTTGTCTTCATGCCTAAAGAATCATGCCAGCAGTAAGCCCTTATACTGAATAAAGAAGCATGCTATTTCCCTATAGGAAAATGCTAATCCAATCTATCTAATTTACAGCTTGGTTTGATGGTCAGATCACCATTGGAGATTTTCAAAGTATTGCAATGACATGGAACCAGTCAGTGTATAAGCCGGGATGTGAATGCTTACGTTTAGAGCCACTGAATGCCAGCACGTGATGGGAATTGGGTGCTAAGGACAAGATTCTCAAAGATACAAGAGAGCATATCTGAAAATCCCAGTAAAGGAGCAACACAGGGTTATTTGAAAGGCACTGGAGAGCAGAAGTCCACGGACTCATTCCCTTGGTTTTCCCTTTCCCAGGAGTTTATCTTTGTTTGTAGCTGAGGAGTAATGCAGCTGTTTGGTCATCTGCTCTCGTCTAATGAACCTCATGTTGATACATCTTCAAATGAAGAGATAGGAATGTGCAGCATTTTCATAGCTTGTCACTTTGCTAAAAGATGGAATACATAAATTCAAGGTTTTACAGATTAGGAAAGGGTTTTCCTCAGGCGTCCTGTACTTTGGGAGTGATATAAACACTGAACTATATATAAAATATAACATTTCCTCTCACAATAAGGATTTTTAAGAAGATGGCCTTGGCTCTGTGCCTTATGAGGAGTTCAGTCTTGTGCCAGATTTTGTGTTTTAGAAAGCAATGCTGAGTTGAAGTGGCTTAGTGAGGTACAGGTACAAACAGATCCTGCATGGCTCAGCCATGTTAAGATGGTGGTGTTTGGGGAAAGGCACAGTAACAAAACTTCAGGAGTATAAGAAACTTCCCTGTTGAAGTATCGGTACCTTAGCTTTTCTTAAATCCTACACAATGTGTCATTCACATTGTGGGTATATTCAGGAAAAGATTAGGGAATTTCTTGCATGGAACTGAGCCACATGAAACCTGGAGATTGCCTCTTCCTTGGTGCCATCTAACCCTAGAATTGCCTAAGTTCAGGTGGCGTCTTACTATAGACTTTAATGTTTCCATGTGGCTAGAATTTTGGTTGTCTGTATTGCTGCACCTGCCGAACTCTGAGCAGGTGGGTACTCATCTTCCGCCAAAGCTTCATCAGAAGTATCAAATAAACATTCCTCTCTCATCTCTTCTGAAAGGCTCAGAATGGCAGGCCTGCATATAGGAGCCTATAGCTTAGAGCACTCTACCACAGGGAAGCACCCACATCTATACTCACCTCACCTGAAGGGATTTATTGCTGCCCACCACATTGTGGACTCATCTGGCTGGGAATACTTGCCCTTGTCTTGTCTTTGTCCTTTTCTACTAAGTGCAGTGAAAGAAGTTGTAAGCAATGTTGTAAGCCTCGCTAGCATAAGGCTGCCATTTGTCACAGTTTGCCTCGATATATATTCTTTTTCTACCTGAAAACTTTGTCTGGGGCAATCCAGGAATCCCAGGCGTCCATTTTGCTCGTGCGTATCAAATCTACCCCACATGCACAAATCGGCTGTCCAGGGCAAATACAATAAGTTCAAAGCTTCTTGGAGGCATCTGGCCTACTGTGCATGTGGCATACACATTTTTTGCATGGAAAAGGCAAGGCAGCAGACTCATGTACATGCAATAAATGTGTGAGCGTATGCAAATACTTTTGTCTAGGTTAAGCAGCCTTATGTTCCAGGCTCGTGATCCCAGATGCCCAGAGCTGTCACTGCCACCAAAGCTCTAGAGAGAGTGAAAGGACTCCTGTCAGTGTGTTACTTCTTAGCCGATACCGAGTGAGCTCTACACACAGGGCCTTTCCTGTCCCTTTCTAAAGAGCCCAGTGCCTACACTGGATCTAGCCCTAGATGGCTACCTGCACTTTCAGGTACTTTTTTGCATAAATACCTCTGAAAAGCTAGTCTCAATCCCTTTACAAGTCCTGACGGAATCCCAGACTATGTAAAGACGTAAGGCAAAGTGGTTTGACTTGCAGTTCTACCGATAATGAGAGCTACAGTCCATTGCACAGAATCTCTCGAAGATCACACCGGCATTATTTAGGTGCTTTAATAGGGAATTAGCTTTCAAATTTTAGACATCAGGAGTTTAATGTTGTGGTCACAGTTTGTGTGCATATTGCAGAACTCGTGGGTAAAACATTGAATAGAAACTCTTTTTTATCCCCTAGTTGTCTTAGAAATCATGTTTCATTAGAGCAGTGCAAAATGTTCACAATGAAACACCAGACCACACAAAAGTCACCTGGTGTGGAGTTTTGTTACAAACTAGTAACGCAAACCATATTTATCAAAAGATTTGCTTAGCATTGTGGAACTCCTGAATGACCTGAACTCAATTTTAAGCATATATGGTGTGTGGCTTTGGATCAGAATCATGCAAAATTCATAGCTTTGCATGGTTTTGATGTGAGGTGTGAATAAACACCAGGTGAAGCACAGCAATTTCAATTGAGTTTCAATTTGATCAGGATCCAATCCTCACCCAGTGTTAATCGGTGTAGCTCCATTGAAGTCAATATTTTGCTCCGTTGTGGAGCTGCACCAATTTACTCTAGCCAAGGAGCTGATTGAAATTTTCAGTTTGCTCGAACCTGAAAGTCAAAGTCTAACTCAGTGGGTGTGAAACTATTTGGATCAAAATGAAAGAAAATGTTTGGACAAATGCTTGTGAAGTAAAACTAGTTCTATATTTTGCAGCTGTAAGGTCGCAGCCCTGAAATATATATTCCTAATGATATAACCATAAGTTAAAATCCATCATTACTTTTTTCACTAACCAGTAAGATGACTTTTGCTAAATCTACCTTGTGATATAAGTTTAAAAGGAAAAAAGGTATTTCTACTCAAGTCCTATAATAATCCCAAATCAAATAAGTTTTGGAGATAGCTAAGACGACTCATGACCTTGAGTGCAAAGGCATGCCTAAGAAACCTGTATTTTGTTTTTGTACTTATACATTTAATATATAACTGTAAAGGCAGCAAACGCATGCAAGTACTACATCAGACTACAAAGATAATCCTAAAAATAACCTTTTCCAGGGCAACACTGGAGAAAACTGAAAGGTGACATCTTTAAATCACACTTCAATTCTGCTTCCTTTGTTTATTGTTTCCTTTCCAACGATGCCATCAATTCAGACGACAACTTTCCATTGACTTGCCCTTTTCCCTGAATATACTAAATAAAGAGAAAATAGAGAGCTAGCAATGCAACGGGCTGTACCTCTGAAATGTTGCTAGTGTTTTCCACAGAAACAGAAGGGTGACATTGTGCATCTATTATTAATGATCAAGTGTGGCTTCACTGGCTGCACCCATACCCATAAGTCAAGGCAATGTTGCTGGGTGCTGTGATTTGATCAGCCGTACTGTTAAATTGCTACAGCTGCCCCAGCGTGGTTTTAGGCCTGGGCCACTTAGCACTGCCAGGCAATTTCTGGGCACGGTGCAGGAGTTGGCACGCACCAGTCACCATTTCCAAATCGTATGTTGCATGCGGCCCTGTGCTTGCAGGGTGAGAGAATTTAATAATATGGTCATGGTCCAGGACATGCCAGTTGTTTACAGCAGCCAGGATCACTCTGGCATGCTTAAATTACTAGTGTAGATATAGCCATTGTGTCTCATTTTTGGCCTGCCAGCCATCTTATGCATTTCGTTTTTTCGCTCTTCTTTCG
This sequence comes from Calonectris borealis, assembly GCF_964195595.1. Taxonomy (NCBI): domain Eukaryota; kingdom Metazoa; phylum Chordata; class Aves; order Procellariiformes; family Procellariidae; genus Calonectris; species Calonectris borealis. The sequence goes on from NC_134313.1 coordinate 138,613,744, forward strand.
GATTCTTATATTTGTTTTAGGCTTATTTTATTTATCTAACAACTTCTGGTCACCACATGGCATAAGCAGCGTCAGTTCAGATGTGTTGTCATGTATGTTTGTTGCACTTGTTAGTAAGACAAATTTTAGGATGTACTTATATCTTTTGGAATCTGCCAAAAAAAAAGAGAAAAAAGCAAACCCTTCTCAAGGGAGTAGCGTTTCTTGCCTTTCATACAGACTAATTCAGGATACTAAATATAGGTGGTTTTACAGTAAGAAGAAGAAAAATGAAGGTGGATTTCGAGTATGAAAAGAATCCTCTTGGCAAATGTGTTAAAACTAAGAAAGGATGATGAGGAAATCTATTTTTCTCAGTGGAAGAAGTGAAAACTCTGTTAGGATTGACGCTGGTAAAACACGCTATAGCTGCTTTTCTCACTTTGTCAATGTTTACATTCCTTTTCCCTTTCTTTAGGTATAAAACTATTTAAGGTCTTATGTGCTGAATCTTTAACAATTTCTTATGTCATTTCTTTAGCTTATTAATAAGAAATAAGAGGAAGAACGTATACAAGTATCAAAGCTTTTATGGGAAGTGTGGAAATAAATACCAAAAACTTCCCACAAATTTTGAAATCTGAACTGTGTCTTGGCTTTACAAATGACTTGTGGAGAAATTTTTTTCCTAAAATAAACAACTGACAGCATTTACCAAAACCGTACTGTTTTATGGCAAATGAAGCGGCGGAGGGGGGAGGTTTTTCACTAGAACGACTTTCCATAAGCGTATTCCATTTGGTCACTTTTCATTGGAAAGATAGTAGTCAACTCTTTCCAGAGAACGCTTCCATTACAAAATTGAGAAGATCCTGTCACAGACACAGCCTGTGCAGTGAGAAATATCCTTTAAACTGAGTGCAGAGTTGAGATGATGATGAGCTAGAAGAGTGTCTTGGTATGGGATCATTTCCAGGTGTAGAACTGCTTCTATTTTGCCCCTATCTGAAAACACATTAGGAAAAAGTAACAAGCTCCCTTTCCTCCCTGTTTACTAATCCTGTTCATCCCTGGCAACACTTATGCTACATGTCATGATTGTTAAGCTGTAGTAGGTTAGATAAATAGGTCTGAATGTTGTAAGTTTGAGAAAGAAATCTGTTGTAAGGCTGGGAAATCTCAAACTCATCTTTTTTCCCCAGAGTGGGTGAATGAGGGAGAGCTAGATCCTGTAGAGAGGAGTGGAATTAGAGTGAGCTTTAAAGAGTGAGAGGAGTGTCGAGAGGAATCCCCCAAGACATCCCATTAGAACAGAAACCACTGGAGAGGAGGGATGATCCAGTGGTCTACAAAAGGTCCAGGCTGAGAGCTGGGAGATCTACAGCAGCCCAAAGTAGTTCTTGAAAGTTTGGCTGCTTGCCTGCCTGCCTGTTTGGGGTGAGGTTTAAGCCCCAGACCTGTCAAATTCTGCGTGCAGCTCTGTGCTGTTTTGTGAGTTGGGACTTGGAGTTTTGACTCAATGCCAAGGGCCTGTATGCTCTGCACCTACTGAAATATTTGGGGTATTGTTACGCATTGTAAACTTATTCTCGGGGTATGTTCATACAGAGCTATTCTTGCTAGCATTCCGTACAAAAATATCATTTTAAGAGGTGTTGTGAAAAAGATCACTGGCTGAAAAGTTAATTTCCTGCCCAAATGGATGACGCCTGCAAGGTAAAATAAATGTATTTAAAGAAATCGGCTATCTAAATCAGTCTATTTCAAAAAGAGTTTACTTTTGTCAATAAGGCAGAATCTTGTGAATCTACACACTTCATAATTTGCACATAAGGTTGGCAGTTTTTCCCCACTTTTTGGCAATGATTTAATAGCAGAGAGCTGTAGCAAGGGCTCAGATTACTAGGATTATATTATATTACACAATATACTGCAGCATATTTACAGAAGAACCTTATTAATTTGCATTAATATGAACCCACCCACTGTAAATTACTGCTTCTTTTTTTTTTCTTTTTTTTTTTTTAATGCAACAGCAAGGAACATTTCAACCCAGCATCCTAAACAAGTAGCGAAGTGGTATGATGGTGGAAGTGGGGAAGGGACCAGATGTGAGAAATCTTCCTTTTAGATCCAGACGAGGACAACATTTTCCTCCATGCTGTTGGATTACAAGTCAGGAGACCGTGTTCTGCTTCTGAATCAGGAACTGATTTGCTGTGTGACTAAGTAACACTTAATCTTTCTTATTCCGTTCTGCAACAGTCTGTGAAATGACGATAAGACTTTGATGCCTTTGATATCCTTTTCTTTAAGGTCTTGTGTACAGTTTGTATGAGGTAGCATTATTTGCTCTTAAAATGCATCCAGTGAGTGCTCACAACGTGGTTTGGTTGGAATCACAGAAAACTGGAGTGGCTTAAAATACCTTTGCATAGTGTGTAAGAGGAATGGGAATTTGGTTCTTGTATCTGAAAGACTGTCTACATGGAATCTGAGTTAAGTTATATAGAAAGCAGTTGTCTTTAGTTAAAACAAAGTGGTTCTTGAATCCAGAGTCAGTTGGGAAACATTTTTGTTCATCTGGACAATGATTAGGAATAGGAAAGAACAGAACCTGGCCATGTATTATACTCCCTAATTTTAATGAGGAGATGATATTTATTCCATCTAAAAAGGTGTTTCTGGCTAATTACATGATTAAAAATTTGGCTTGGCATTATCTGAGCTTGTACAGCAAACCTGACCTTGCGTTTTATAGGATTTTAAATAGGATTACTATGAAGTAGAGAGCAACTAATTAAAAGATGGCAGGTTTCCAGTTTCCAGTTGATGACCTGCTGCTGCTGCTGCTGCTGCTGCTGCTGCTTGTTGCTGTCCCCAGAGTGAGCGGAGCAATACGATCCTCCGCTCTGGGATGTACAGAATGTTCTGTGGTGTTCGAGTCAGGCGCTCTATGGAAACTTAGCAGGATCTTGCATCCTCAGTGTTTTTCATGCGCTCTAGCTGGGGAAAACTGCCAGAAAGCCAAACCAAACATTTTTATGGGTTTCCTCAGGCCCTACCTCCACATCTTGTTGAAAAATTAAAGCATACAATCATGGGTGGGTCTGTTGAAGCAAGCAGGCACTATTATTACAGTTTTCACGGTTGTTTTTCAGTCTATGGATCCAGTCAATTAAGGAAGAGCACGTCTAAACTCTTCTCTGAAATTTCTCATGAAAAAACTCTAGTCCAGGAACACTTTCCAAATACCGCTCAGCAACTGCAACAAGAAATCAGAGAAGGCAGAGATTTTTCTAGAAGCATGAGTATCACGGAAACTTAGCAGTTTAGTTTTATTGATGAAACAGAATTTCAGATGAAAAGGTCCAGTAACACCCCCATTCCCCATTTCACTCCCACTGTTTGAACAAAGTCTTTATCAGAATTTTTTTAGTCATTATGGCTAGATAGGAATTTAAATCCTACAACTAAAGTGTCAGCTGTGGCAGCATGGAGTGCAGTGCAGGTTAGCCACCTAAATATTTGCCCAAATTTTCAGATTAAGTTTTCAGTCCGCACTTTGCTCTGCTAAGGCTATATGTTTATCATCACTTGACCAGCTAGTTGCAGCTTGTGCACACATCAAACAAGCTTTAAATCGTACTTCTTGGCTGCCATGTAGATATGTCTTTAACCCCTGCACAGCAATGCCAGACAGTAAGCTTCTTTTCTGATGCAATTTTATTGCATTCTTTCTGCACCCTCATCTTTGATCTCAAAGGATCATCCTGGCTGGATAGGAAGTTAGTTCAGGCTGTATATTTAGTTCATGTTATACAAATTAGTCTTAAACCTTTCAAGACGTGTGCATACCTAAGACCAATTAAAGGGATTTTATTTCTGTACCCTTTTAACAGATTAAAGAGTAGATGCCAATTGTGCCAAAATGTTTTTATAGTACAAACTCTGCAGGAGCCAAAAAATACAAGGCTTCTTCAGCCAGTGGCATTGCCAAGTGCAAGCATTCAAAATAAAGCTGTAATGTGATTGGGTTGCATGGCACCATTTAATCTGAGGACAAATTTGCAGAATTCCCTGGCTAAAAGCCCTCAGCTACATAGTTTTGCATGACACGAATCTCTGAAATTGCTCCATGCCAGGATTTGAAACCCTCTTGTTTTTTGGGGTCAATGAGGAGGAGGAGTGGCTTCTATTCCTTTTGTATCTGAATATTACATAGCTCCACAATGTTTATGATGAAACTTACTCTTTGCACTCTTACTGTCTTATACTTTCCAAAAGCTTATCTTTTTTGACTTGTTGTGGGTCGTGGACATCCCTAAATGATATGAATCTCACAGCTGCCATTCACTTGCATATATTACTTCAAGAAGGGTCTCATAATTCTTAAAATATGTATAGGAGGCTGTGAGAGAGGGGAATAAAGTGATTTGCTGTTATTTATGCATTGGTAGGAAGGGAGATGGTCCAATCTGTTCTAAAAGTCAGTCTCCCTAAAATATGCTTTACACGATGGGCTGAGCTTTGCCCACGTGAATGCTTTAGAGGCCTCAGTTTGCAACTACCTAGAGGCTCCTGGAACTGTTAAAGTCTCATTTTGTTCCTTCAAAGTGGAAAAAGGAGCCTGGCCCAAATTAAGCTAGGAGTGCTGTTCCCAAGGCATACCAAGCTTTATGGGACTTCAAGCACAGTATTTCAAACTCTTAATTCAGAGGTATAGGGGAAAGCAATCGCCACTATATTATGCCTCTTTTTCTAAACAATCCAGTATGTTTTCTTTTTGTGTAAATGTGATGCAGCTGGTTCTAGTACCATATTTACAGTAAATAGCCTTTTTGGTAAACTAAGGGCTTATTGAGGCAGTGCAGTAATAATGTGTTAAAGGATTTAATCCACTTTTTGAGCAGTTACTAAGCATGTATTTTTTTGAATGAGTGAATGATCTGAGCATGTAGGACAAAATTTAGCAATGCAAAAGATCAGAAATAAGCCAATGTTTATATTTTTAACCCACTGCTTATGAAAGAATTGTGGGTTTTGAAGGAATCCTGACTTTGCTTGAATTTAGCGAAGTAAGATCTAAGGGCTATTCTGTGATGAATTTCTTCAGGAATTCAAATGAAAATATGGAACTTTCAGCCAGAACCTATTGCTTAAGTTTAGTGAATTAATTGGACACAGAATGATGTTAAAATGTATGGAATAAGAATGACTTTCTTCCCTTCTTTAACAATGTTGAGAAAATGGACTTGTGTTATGGATGATAGAAACTATCACTGATGCAATCTGTTTTAATCATCATTATATCCTGGTTGCTTTTTTCCTGCATTTTTTTGGATTAAACAATATTCTTCAGTAGAGATGATGGCTGTTACAGTCTGTTTTTTTCAAAGAGATTTCCTGCATATATCCCACCATGAAGAATCAAGTAAAGTTGGAAGAAAATGCTTCTAGAGCACTTTTCTGTGAGCCTGCCTAACTATAGCCATATTCATTTATATGACATTAAATTACCTGAGAAACCTGTTTGTCAGAGCTTAAGAAGAAAACTAGTGCTAGCTTACAAGGAGTCTTAGGAGTCTTTTAAGGAGCCCAAAAGTTATATATGTATAAAACAAAAAGTTGAACCCTTAATTCCGTACTTTTTCAGTTATACCAGTATGACTCTTTAATGTTGAGTTCACCTTCATTTCAGACTAGTCAAGTACTATTTTAGACAGCCTGAAGACAGTTTTGGTCCTTAGATTTGAACACCGTACACGAGAGTTCCTTTTGCCAGGTTAAAATTACTGACAGGTAATGGACTTTTAGCTGGGTCAGATGGCAAAGTGGCATCCTTTGCTGTGCAGGACTGCATACTTACCCCATAGAAAATGGTCAGCCTATTTATTCTTTTGCTCCTGCCTCTAATTTACAGAAGACTTCACTGTCACAATGAAAAAGCTGCTTGTGTAATATAGCTTTTCTCCTCAGAGAGCTTGATGGGCTTCTAGAACCAAGAATTGTGTCCAGGTGGGCATTTATCCTTCCAGGTGAATTTATTAGACAGAAACATAGAAATGGAAATGAAGTCTTGAGTTATCTGTTCAAGTTCTTTAATGAAGTTACCATGCATTTTCATAGTTTGTTAAGTTTTTCTGAAGAGCAGTTACGTTTTTCTCCTCTCTACTCTAGAACAGATCTTCCATCAGAAGGTTATTGCTGTAATGGCTAGACACCATCTTTCAGTTTCCAGCCTAATTCATGACCAGTGCTTGCCGACTTATTGTTGTGTCAGCCCTGTCTGTTGGCTTATATAACTGTTCTGCTTTCCTGATGTTTACTTGCCCACCCCAAATTAATTTTATAAGGCTACCCCAGCAGAACTTTCTTAGCTTCCTCTCACATGATAGATTATTAATTCCTCTGGCTATCCTAGTATGCCAGCTCTACACCTGTTCTAGCGATGAATTCATTTTCCTTGAATACAGGTTGTATGCAGTATTGCAGATGAGGTCTCCCATAGGTTGCACAGTTGGACACTAAGAATTTGCTATCTTCCTCTCATGTTACCTTAACTAATCATTGCTTTTGTAGCCTCCTGCAGTCATCTGGTAGTTCCAGAGCAGACTCTACTGAGTCTTTTCCAAATGAGAGTTTTAGTTCTTAACCTTCAATGCATGTTTTGTTATTTTCACTACTGAGTGTCATCTCATTTCAGTTCACAAATACCCAGTCCTTTCAGTGGGTTTTCCTTGTCCTCTTGTATGTTGATGTATGCCTCCTTGTGTCACCTGCAGAATCCATCAGTGTACTCCCATGTTCTAGAGCCAGGGCATTAATCAAAATAGTAAACAAAATCCCTTGTGAAACTGGTCGTAACTGGGCCTGGGAACAGAATCCAGATCAGCATCTTTCTCCCTGGCAGATGTCTAGCAAATAATTGAAAAATCCATTAGCAGACTTTTTGTCTTCTTAATTATGCCTAGCCTAAGTAATGCATCAATTTTCCTATTAGTTGTAGTAGCAGAGGTGAGGTCAGCATTCATGCTGGGCTGGTTTTGGTTTTGCAATGGGGATTTCATTGGTTGGCCCATAAATAATTTGGGTTTTGTGTTTTTAAAATTGCTGGTTTATTTAGCACACTAAGTGAGAAAACATTCAAAACACATCTTCTAATTAAAAATTATGCTGAGGCTCTCAACAATATACAGATGTTCCACATTTTGGTCATGTATCATCCCAGATTTTGATGGATAGCATAACACTCGGCTAAACAGCAAGACTGAGACTATCTTGCCCTATATTGTCAGAGGAGCCAAGTCCAGGGTAAATTGTGTTTTCCTTACTCTGAATACAGTTTTGTTGTTGCTGTTTGGTTGTTAAAAGTGTGAGTTCACAAGTTTCCATTTCTTTTAAGGCAGGAGTGCATCAAGATCCTCACTGAATGGCAGTTTAATAGAAAACCTCCAGAATTTGGGATATTGGTTCTGTCACACCCATAAGGAGTCTGCTTTTTTTATGGTTGTGTGTGTCAGAGTGTACAAACAGCTAGCTGGCTACAGCTGCAGGTCTCTTACCCAGAACCACACTGGGAAAAGCATCAAAATGAGGTCCAGCATCTGAAAACAAAAAATTCTTATTAGATCATTCTTCACCTCTGGAATCCAGCACAGTGTCTATTGCTGTCTGTATTAGTACCTCAGGCAGCTCGAGCAATACAAACAGCGCTATTCTTGGCCTCATCTAAAAACAATCATAATATCAGGGAGAGTTTCATAGTGGAATCCCGTCTACAACCAAGTTACACCTCATGTAGGCCAATGTTCTCAATCCTTCAATCACATAAACCAGCCAGTGGCTCCTCTCACTGGCACAAATAATATTTCCCACCAGGGCAATGAGTCTTTCAGACTCTGAGTTTTTCTGCTCCCAGTTCTGAATGCACATTAGCATTTGGATTGAGGCAGCCAGATCTGAGCAGGCTCCAGGGCCCATTAAACTTCATCATCTTGAAGTTCACTGGCATCATTGTTATTTAAAAAAAAACCCCACACTTAAAAAATGAGGCACACATTCCACATGTACTAAGTATAACTTTCATCACTACGAGTATTTCCATATTCAAAAAATGTGAATTCATATTTGATTTGTGCTTAATGAAAGAAACTATTATACAAAGTTTCCATTTTGGTTGAGTAAGTGCTGTTTAATTTGTAACTTCTCAGAGGATTAATTACAAAAAGAGAAACAATAATGACAAATGGAAGGATTTGTTTATGTAGATTGATTTAAAAATAAACAGGATCATAGGGCTGGCCATTAGTCTGAACTGGTACTAGAGGACACAAAAACCTTTTTCGGGGTGGGTGGGTGGGTCTGGTTAAATTTGGTATGTCTAAGAAACTGTAGCTGAGATCAGTAGACAAAGTTGAAGAATTAAATAATTGATTCACTTTTTAGAATAGCTGTGCCTTGCATACACAGGATTTGGAGCTCCTCAAAGATATTCTGCCCTTCGCACAATCACTTTGGTATTTAAAAACAAGATAGGGGCATGTTTCTATCCACAAAGTTGCAGTTTGGAATAAAAATCGGGTTTATGTTGGAAGTTACTGACTGAATCCTTAAAGGAGATTTTTTGGGTGTGATTTCCATGGATTTAGTTGCAAAACACTTAAGTACAATTTATTTATATTGTTAGTAATAATTAAACACAATAATGTTTTTACTCACATCTTTGCATTCTACCCCACCTGGCAAACTGGGTTCAGTTCTGGTCACCTTCCTGTTAACCTTTTCCCTTGAAAACTGATTATTAATTCTGACTCTTTGTTTTTGGTTTCTTAGCCTGTTTCTAATTCATGGCAGTATTTTACCTCTCACCCCAATTTAGTTGCCGTAAGGTTTTTTATGCAACAAAGCAAATGCCACTTTAGAAAAAAGGAATTGTGAAAGACTCTTAAAGGGACCTTATCAAGCACTTTAATCCTTTTTTTCAATCTTTTGAAGGAAAGGAACTAATATAAAAACATATTTACAATATAAATTTAGAAAATAATGAGATAATGAAAATATTAATATTGCTCTGCTGTTTTGGAAACATAACTATAATAGCTCTGAAGTAGTACATGAAAGCCTGAAGGTGAAACAGAAAATGCGTCTGACTAACTCTGGGAGCCCAGCCAACCACTGATTGCAAGGAGTTTAGATCTAAGGGGGAGTTAGGTGCTGAGTGGACATACTAAACATAGTGATTAGAAAAGGAAAGAATTAATAAATACAGAACATTCATAAAATGAACCTTCAAGGTGACGGATAGCGCAAAAAGGAAAGTTCTTGGGCCAGCAGAATTCCTAGTCATCTACACATTCCAATAAGTGAAAAGATATCATATAGAAAAAGGCAACATGACTTCTAAAGCATCGCAGATATTTGCAATATTCACAATATTCCTATTTATAAATGAGGAGGATGAAAGACACATATTAAATGTAGTTTGACATCTGACCAAAGATACAGCACTTTTGCATGTCAACTGATATTCTTGGATGCAAAAAAGAAATCTGAATTGGATTTCCTATGGCACAGGAACTTGGAACAAGATGAAAGTCAAAGTTCTGGAACAGCAGTCAATCTAGAGATAGAAAGTGACATCAGTCAACATGAAGTGGCATAAAGAAAGCAAAAGGAAAAGTAGGAGGGAGCCATTTTGTGTTCGTACTCCCAACAGGTACAACTACATTGACAAGATGAAGGAGAATGAGACAAAACAGAGACTAGCTGAAGCCGTCAGCCCATGTATTGACAATGAGCCAAATCCTGAAGGTGACTCATTATGAAGACGTAAACAATCCTGGTCGGTGACTCAGTGGTGAGGAAGCTTGGCTAAGACATCTGTAGTCCATATAAAGAAAACAGGATGATGAGATTTCTCTGGGGTATGGTAAGATAAACTATGGGACAATAATATTGCACGTGCCTATGATAGCCTGTAGAAAGTTGGGACATTCTTACCCTTTATAGCTCATGCAGGAATGTACATATCACCAACAAAGGAAGCTTTGATTGGCATTTGCCTGGGGAGTCTGAGACGAGCGCTGGAAATGGATATAGTGTGAATCTTCTGAGAGTCTGTGGAGGAAGGAAGAGGGTGGGTGATGAATATCATAATGTAGGGAGTGAATACTGCAATGCAGAGAATACTACACAATTTGGTCAGTTAATTTGTTATGGCTTAGAAAACACCGTCTTGTGTAGAAGGTCCATCTCCTTTCCAATTTTAAAAACTGGCAGTGCGGGCCCAGGAGGATCTCAGCAAAGCAAAATATGGAAAAAACATAGATTTTCTAGGAGTTATGTTCTGTAGGTGATGGGGATGATTTTAAATAAAAGATGAAGATTATGCATCTGTATACTGCTTAAGGAAACATGCTGGACAAGAAGAAAACACTATCACTAATAAAAATTAGCTTGGAGTCTAAAATAAAAACTTTAAAGAATGATTAGAATAACTAGAAAGCAAACATATTGCACATTGTTTCAGTCTGCAACAAGAGAGAAAGCGGTAGGTGAATATTTTTGAAAAACTGCTTACAACATTTATGAAATGTGTGGAAGTGAAACTCCAGTTTGTGATATGGTAATGAAAAACTAGGGATCAGTGAGAGCAGGCAAAGCTGTAGATTGGCTCTTGTAACTATTTGTAGACCCAGGCTTGAAGCAAGACTGCATTTTGATAGATGCTGTGGAAATACACAACAGATCAAAGATCCTTAAAGCATTCTATAATTTACAGGTGAACACAAATGAGTAAGAGTTTAGCAGCTCTGTGAAGACTAACAAACATATAACATCAAAGATGTTCTGATTAGACAGAGAAGTACTTTGCACTCAGCAATGAGATACAAATTTTTGAGTAGTTTGAGAATTATCACGTGGTATTCTTTGGTTCTGCAGGCTTTTACTTATTTTCTCTCCCTAGCCATCTCTCTTCTAGAGAAATACTGCTTCACCTTGCACTACTTTTATTTTTCAGACGGTTCCTCACATTATTGTTATTCTACCAGAAATACTACTTGATGGTATGTCACAGACATTGCTTCTGCAGGAGTGGGGTTTGGCTGTTGTGTCTGAATTTTGTGGCCACTGTTGAGGGAAGTGTGTGCGTGGCTCATTCCCACACCTGTTTCCTCCCTGTGTTTCACTGCCAGGGAGGTTCTCCGGGGTCTGTGTCATGGAGGAGCCTGGGTCAAACCGTTTTTCTGTAAAACGTTTCTCTTTATGTCTATCTTCCTCTTTATCCACATGAGAGAAATAGAGAGAAAAGATTGTTAGGAATTTCTCTGCTGTTCATTAAAATAGGAATATTTTACAGTTTCTAAGGTACTGTTAGGTAAAAAGTTAAAGTTGCATACAATGCTGAGAATTCCTCTCAAGAGATCAGGAAACGTTACCTTCTTGGCTACTGCAATGAAACCTGAAACTTTGTTTTGGAGTTGCATTTTGCAGATTCCAATCCTGTTTGATCTTTGGTAAACGTATCAATTTGTCAACTAAGCACGGGATTTTTGCAGCATTTTCTCCTAATGAATTCCTATTAAAACTAATGCAGGGAGAGTAAGTTCCTGCTCATCATGAATAAGTGTACCACAGTTTGGTCCTAAATGAACTGGTAGCTGTGTACTTGCAATCCTTCCCAGCTGCTGACAAAGACCTGACTGAGCTGGCTAAGCCAGGCAAAGAAGCAGAGAACTTAAATTCTCAAGAGCTTGAATCATGGAACATAACTTTAAAGGAAAACATTGACTGGGGGTTTTGAAGGAGGTAGAGAGATTTTGACCACTGTTGCTTAACAAATATGCTGTTGTCTGTACTCTTTCTGCTTTTATAGAACATTTGAATTTCTAAATTAGTTAAAATAAGACCTTAATAAAAATCTACTTTTCAAATGGCCATGCATGCTGCAGAGTACTGATAAAATTCTATATATCTTGACTCAGATATGGATTTCAAAGGTGGGTTCTTTTTGTTGTCAGTTAAACATTTGGGACAAAATTAATTGGATTAATTTGGCACAGCCTTAAGTTCTCAGCATCTGAGGACAAAATTAAATGGATTATTTGGGCACAGCCCTAAGTTCTGAGAACATCTGGCACTGTCTATTCAGTAGAAAGCATTGTCTGAAATGGATGCTGCTCTAAGCTGCATGGAACAAAAAAGCAAAGCATCTGACAGGATTGTGATACCTTAGGAAGGCTTTCTTCTCACGTTCATCCAGCTGGCAATCAGCGTTGTACCTCCTGCAAAACAGAACAAAGCAATGAATGCCCCTCATTCATTTTTCCCAAAATAAGAATCCATCAATCTCAAGAGATAACACACAGGTAAACTAGGATCTTTAGAATTTTGGCTCAAATAAATGAAAAGAGACATGTTAAAAGATGCAGGAATAGCACTGAAGGAGGAAAAGGTGGCTCATTAAAAACAATAAGAAACTATCTTAATTCTAGGAGATGTACCGTTGGTGGCTTGAACTGGTCCCGAACACTGTTTCAGTTGCTTTCTTATTCATGGGAAGCAAACAGTTGTTCATCTGCTGAACAGATTCACACTTTTCAATCTTATAATTACGAACAATTATTTTTGGAAATCCAGGGTAAGGATCTCCAGAGCATCCCAATGAGTTTGCTTTACCATTAAACAGGCTCCCCAGGTGCATTTTTTGAAAATGAGAGTAAATGTCCAAGTTACTTAAGCACTCCTGAAAACCTTACATCAAATGCACATCTGCCTATCACTAAAGCGAGAGATGTTCTATTCTCATATACAATAACACGATGATAAACACACCGGATATGGGGTTTAGATGAGTCACCATGACAGTTCCTCAGGGGACCCAGACCATGAATAACCCTCAATAAGCCAAATTAGGTAGCAGTGAGGGAGGACCCTGTAACCCAGTCTGTTGCTATGTTTCAAACAACCCACTCTGTTTCTATGCTTCAAGCACATACTCCCTGTTAATACCCTGGGCCAGCTACATATTTCACAGTTAGCATCACAGAGGAAGCGTGGTTACTAATCGGATGTTACTCTCTCTGTCCCTCTTGGGTAGTTAGAAAGAAAGAAAAGGAAATTTTATATTGTTAACCTCCCAAAATTTAATTTCTGCTCTTAGCAGAGATTTAGTGATAGTAGACTCAAAAATATGAAATCATAAACAAATTATAATAAATGAGCTGTCCTGAGATTTCATCTATGGTCCCTTTATCCACAGCATATTGTAAGGCATAACCTCCTATGCAAATTGCAGTTAACTTGTAATTTGATTTTAGGACCAGACCTGTAATACCTCCAATGCTTCTGTCACTCAGTATGTTCTCATTTAGACCAGCTGGACAACTCTGTCCAGTTTTCAGGACTGTATCAGAGATTTATCAGTTTAGAGGCTTTTGAATACCTTAAATCCTTTATGACCAGGAAACTTAATATTCTGAGACCCAATCTCTCCTAGATCATGCAAGCTTTATCAGTTTTTATCTGATGATCCATTTTGCATTGTTTTTATCCATTTACATTTGCAAGGCCATATTTTAAAACACAAAATTAAATATGAATCTCCATTTCTCTCTTTCCTGGCCATGAATGCTTGATTTCTCAACCTCAGTTTTGTTCCAATCTATTTTTGAGTCTCTTTGCATATTTTGATGATATATTACTTATGAGATAATATGAAAATGTGGAGTTTTAAAAATATCCACTCTTGTGGGTCATAAGGGTTTTTTCCATTTTGCTTTTTTGAGGGGGGTTTGGATTGTGTGTTCTTTTAACAGCAATTGCTTGAATTGCTGTGCTTCTGCCACATATTGGACCTCACATCTCTAGGCTGACACCTGTTATTTTCGCAATAGCCACTTTTTACGTTCTTTGAAGTTGTGACAGGTGTTGCAAAACATAGGGGTTTTTTATATCATGTTGGCTTAGTTCTTATTAAAACCAGAAAATATCTTTTTTCAATTACTTGCTCTGCTTTAAAAGACCTCCTCTTCCCATGGTACAAAGGAAATGGATATTTGTTTCAGGGTTCATATGTTAAAATTAAGAAGAAGCCAGGTCTAATACAAACACAGAAGTAATGACCCCTACCTTTCCTGTGGTTTATTCTGTAACTGAGTTGTTATCACACTGGAACATGAGAAGGGAGTCATTGTGTCGGTTAAGAACACAAGTGGACAACAGCCTTTGGGTTAGTAAATATTTTCAGTTTCTTTTGCACTGTACAGTTCCTTCAGATCTGTCACAGCTCTTGCAAATTCTCCTTGATTAGTTCGCTGAGCCTGTGAGGTTCAGCTTGGAAATCTTTCAGTGTTCATTTCCCTTAGCTTATCTCACTTTCTTTCAAAGTCAAATTGGAAAGCAAAGGGGGATGAAATCGTTCTGACTCTATTCCTGCCTCCTTCTGATGAATAAAGACTGATCTTCTTTTTTTATTATTTTATTTGCTATAGTTTGATAGAAATAACAGACTACTGGTTTCTAAAAAGGAGTGGTATCTGTGGTGTGGAAGAGAATAAGGAAAGGTTTCTTTCTGACAGATCTGAAGCACAAGTAACCTAGAGGTTCACGTCCTTGGCTATAAATTCATAGGCAGATCCTTGGGGACTGAAAGACATATGACTTTTTTCTTTGTGATTTCCTCAGAGTTCTACCCTTAACTCCAGCCTTCTCAGAAGCAGGACCTAATGCGCCCTGGGTGTGTTCCCTGGTGCATTTCGCTTGCTTGTAAGTTTTTGAAAAATCTTGCCAGATCATGTTGCTATAACATTTTAACCTTGCTCCACTTGGGAATCAATATCTTGCTCCAAACACCAGTTGACAGACATTGGTCTTCCTGTTGACTTTCCAGTATTATGAATTACTCACATTTCTGTGATAGGCTTTTAGAATAATTTCAGAGTAATTTGTAGAACAATTGCTTGCCTTGCAACTGCAATTTATGTGAACAGTAAAGTTCCAATTTAGCAAAGTACTTAAGCATATGCTTTAATTTAAGCTTTTGCTTTATTCTACACATTCAGAAAAAGCTTAAATACATGTTGAGGTACTTTACTGAACTAGGGTCATCAGTCAGTATTTGAACTGGTGAATTCCCAGTATGTAAAAAAAAATGCAGTGTAGTTTGTTTTGGTACTACAAAAGCTGTCAGTAAAGCTGTTAGGTGCTCACTGCTTCATTTACCTCTTCCACTTCATTTTGTGGTGCATATTATAAATGAGGAAGGATATCAGAATTTAAAAGAAATGCTGGCCTCTTGACCTCATTTCTTTTACAGTGAAGACTGGATGTAACTGCATATCTTTAAAAACAAACTCAGTCAATTTTTTTCAGAATTGTAACGTAGTGCTCACTGAACAGTTTTGATACTTTTAAAAAGTCATTTGTATTGCTGTACATGTTTCTTAAAAACTTTTGGATGAATTTTAGAAAGATAGAATTACTTTCTTCAATTTGATTTCTAAGCAGCATTCTGCATGCAAAACAGCTTTAACTAAAAACTCACTTAATGAACTAGTTGGTAGATTCTTAGCTAGCATGCTCAAGCCAATACACTCTCCCTCTCAGCCTAACGTGCCTGTGTAGCTTTTGCGTTGGAGCTGGATTGTGGCCAGCTGGGACCAGAGACACAGAGGAATCGAGGGAACTGCCTGCACCTGTCTGCACAGGCATATCTGTAGTTTCACTAAGTATAATTCACCTCATAGGGTTGGAAAAGAGCCCATACATTTTTTGAATCCCACTGGAACCTTACTTTGAGGACTTAAGTGACAGAGAGGTCTCCTGATACCTATATATTCAGTGATAAATTTTACATTTATGAATGCATATACTATAGCTGCCTGTTGTTCTGAGGTGCTACCCATAGGTACCACATTCCTCTGATAGCTAAAGCAATGACACTATTAACTAACTGAAAAAAACTTAGGTGCTATTTAAACAGGTGTTGTACCGTTCATCAATAATGCCTACTATGTTTTCAATCCACTGAAACACAAGGTGTTTTCTGCACCAGGTGATATACAGCAATCACAGATGAAGCTGATATAAACATATATACAAGAAAAAATCTACATCGTGACATTAAATATCCAAAGTTCTGTAAGAGTGTCTGGTGTGTTTCCAGAAGGGAAACATCTCTGAACATGGGTTAGCAGTTTGGGGAGGTTGCTGTGGGGGACAGGAGCAGGCAAAACTAGGAAAATCTCCTTGCTTCAGAATAATCATGTTAGGCCTCTGAATTTTTAAAAAGCAAAGCTATTAAGGCAAAGTTGTAGTTGGTTCTTTTTGGTTTTGTTTGTTTGTTTGTTTGCAAAATGGTACAACACCTATGTTGCTGCAGCACTTTGATTTCAGCATTGGGAAACTGTGTTACATTTACAGCCTTATCTGAGCAAAACAATGTTTTATGACATACAGACAGAAACAAGTTCTCGTATTTTCTTAATAGTGTGCAAACATTCTAGTCTCGGTAGTGTTTAAAGCAGATAATTTTTTTTTAAATTTGATTTGTGTGGTTTTGGGTCCCAAAGTTTCTTTAGAGAAATTAGTACTTTGGGGTTGTGAAGGAAATGCTATTTGTAAAGGTGACTTTGAACTTAATCTTGTGAGGTGCTGAGCATTTGTAACACCTTTTAAAATAAGGAGGATTTTCTGGGTTAGGGTAGCATTCATTATGTCAGCTTTCACTTTGCACTAAGGTTTTAATCAGATATCTTTTGGAAGTGTAGTTTCTCGTCACTCTCTGAATTTCTCCTGCACTCCACCCTGTTGTTTTGCAGCCTGGCCGGGACATTCACCCAGTACGTGGAGTTGTTTCACCTGTGCCTGGAGTCACTCTTATGTATCCAGACAGAAAACCTACTCAGAAAAGCACCTGGACATACCATTAGCTTTGCATGGAAACCAAACCTATTCAAATGCAGGAGTGCTTTACTGACCTGAGGCACGTTATTTGCACTGGGAACTAAACGCACATCTACTGTTTAGGTGTGTAATGACTTCCTCTGGCTTTTGCTGTCACAAGCAATGGTCCAGCCATTAGGAGCACCTGTTCTTAACACTATCTATCTACTACTCATTACTGGCGGGAGGAAGAGTCTTTACTTACATGTAGCCTTTATATGAGGAAAACTGCTAAAATAATCATGTGCCACTGGAAGAAGAGTCCTCCTTTTGGAGAGTTAAAAGAAAAAAAGGCAGAAACTCTTCAGCACTATTACGTGTTGTTTTCTTTAAAAGAAAATATTAAATGAAAGCAGAAATCTTCATACCCCAAAATAGTAGCTAGAAATGAACAGCTTCTGCTACACACAGCCTGTAATGTTTGTGAAACAAAGATAGGCCGCCTATTTCGCAGAGTATGGTAAGTATAAGTTACCTTTCCATTTAAAAATTTTATTTTATTTTTTAAATGGATGCCAAGGCAATACTTGTTAACAGGAGAAAAGGAGGGGGTGTGAAGGGACAGGGAAGTATTTTCATACTGTTTTCATTTTCTAATACAATGCCCTTGGAAAAAAAGGCAGAGGATGACATCATAAATTTGGAATTCCAAGGTCACAAACAGGAATTCAGACAACAAATGGGAGGGTTTAGGAATGTACATTGTAAAAATAAATCTATCAAATTTAAAAAGAAAAAAATAGTAGTATTGAAATGTGGTATTTCCAAATAGATATTTGTATGGTAAATGCATCCCTTTCCCTAAAGGATTACTTGATACATTTTCTGGTTTATTTTGTTATATTTGTGGATGCAAACATGAAGAGGTTTTATATTTGTCTTTTTTTTTTTTTTTTGGCTTGGAAAACTACCACTGCTCTCTTAATCATGATATTTATCACTCCACAGGAATGCTTAATTCAGTTTGAAGTTTCATATGATACAGTAGAATTTTCTGCATCTCTGTAGGTAGCAGCCAGGGACATATATGTAGCAGTGATAAAACTTTATTGAAAGCTACATAACAGGAAGCTTTTGAGATGGAATTTTGAAACTTTTTTCTGGAAGGGATATTAGTACTTTTTTTTTTTACCTCTCTCCCTTTGTACCTGGGGTTTTGGCATTCGGATGGCCTAAACAAGAACTGGAACTGCTGCTTCTTTAATGAGATTTTTCAACCTTATTTTTTGTATTAGATTGCCCAGACTAAAATAATAAAAATCTACTGTACCGTATAAACTATGCACTGTTGTTAAAAAGTGGACTTTTGCTTTGTAGGCTACCGTACCTATTTGTTCCTGTTTCCTTAATATTGTTTTCTCCAGATGTTGGAAGTTAAAACACCCTTGTTATTTTTTCCAGTGTCACTCTTTGTTACTTTCCATAGGCAACGTTCACCAAAGCCAGGCAGTGGAGGAAATAACAGATGTGTTAGCCTCAAATTATGGGCATAAAAATAACCTTAATAAAATAGGTATTAAGTGACAGCACTTTACAAAAATCCAGGTCTAATTTACTCTAGCCTAGAAAGCAATAACTTAAGGGGACCTCAGACATGCATCCATGGGCTCCAGATAGTTTGTAGCAGAGCGACAGTAGCTTGGATGATGACAATCCCAGCTTGCTGTCGGCGGCGCATTCCAGGAGAGGCTGTCAGGGTGTGTTTGCGCTAGACACTTTTCTGCCTGTAACACTATTGTTTGCTCGTAATTAATATTCCATTATAGACCTGCTAATTCTGCCAGAGAAACCCTCCCTCCTCCTTAATAATAATAGTAGTAACAACACGACTAATAATAAAAAAAATCAGCCACATTCTGACTTTGACTGCAGACAAAATTGTCACCCTGGGTTTACTCTCCTTTTACCAGGCCTTTGGTTCCTGCTGTTCACAGAAAGCTGCAGATGGCTGCCTCAGCAGGAAGCCCTTCCCCCTTCCTTAATGGAACTCGTGGGAATGCGGGGATCCTGGAACCGAAGCCCTCCTTCCCTTCCAAACCTCCTCTCCAAACCCCTACTGAGTAAAAGGAAAAAAATCCCCACATCCCTGGAAACATTTTTGCCAGCCTGTTTTTCAGTAAAAACTTAAATTAACCACTTCACTCCTGATTATAATAAAGATTTGTTATTGAAACAGCTTCTCTTTAATGTACTGAATCATTTCCACCCGCTTATTGAAGTCGTCCATTTGGGTTGAATTATAGCGTCCCGCTTCCATTATGTAATAATTTCAAATAAATGAAAACAGGTTTGAATTCTCCAACAATTAGCAAAGTTTTAGCACATTCCCCCTCCCCCCACTCCTTCCCAGATACCCCTCCAAAAAATGAGATTAAAAAAACTCAAAACTTTGGCGAAGTCACATCCTAAGTTTTCATCTCTTGTTAAACTCTTCTCCCAGATTTGCTCAAACATATCATATGGGTTAAGTTACAGCTTCCCTTTATATTTATTTTCAAGTGCAAAATAAAAACAGCTTAAGCATTGTGATTTGGTATTAGGAATGAAAGAGTTAAATGCCTGAACAAAGCACTCCATTTATAATTTTTGTTAGGAGTTCCACACTGAGCATTAGAGTGAGGTGTGTCTTATAAAGAGGGTGTTTATATTGGATTTGATATAGTTAAGAGATTCAGCTTACATATAATAGTCTCCTCTAAGAAGAAGCATAAACCAGAATGAGTTCAGTGGGATTTGCTGAAGTATAAAATATAGTATAAAAGTCTAATCTTATAGACTAATATCAAGCACAGAGGAATTAATCTTTTGCAAAACATCCACTGCAGAAAGGGAAAGAAGAAAATGGGGCCAAATCTGTAGCCGTTATTTTCAGCAATAGCCTTAAGACCTCCAGCATGCCCTACATTTGCTCTTCCCACTAAAGGTTACATCTGCGAATCAAGGCAGTGAGATGGGGTCCATAATTCAAATTAATTGGAATATGTTCCTTATAAAAAATTTAAATTAAAAATTGCCCACTATATTTGTGGTGCTTTCACTAATTCAAATAGTGTTTGGATCAGGCCTGAAGAAAATATGGAAACATTACAATGCAGAAAGAGATATAATAGAAATTTTAGATGCATTCATCTGCTGTAAAGAGGGTGGCTAGTGTCTACTGCAAAGCCTTAAGTAATAACCTTGGGTTCAGAATTTGGAAGTCCACAGTAACTATGTTGTATAAATAAACGTGGAATACAAGAAGGATCTTTGGATTAAAATGGTGAGCAGTCCAATTTAAAAATGTCTGACAAGTTTGTTAATAAAGGAAGGTCGTCCTGGATGGCTCAACTAATTAGGAAGATGCTGGGCAAATGGGGAGAGGTGGGGGAAGAACTGTTCTGCATCTGACTTTGGCAGATTTGGCTTCAGTTCCACCTTCAGTGTGATAGCAAAGGTTTTAGTTTCCCTGACGCCTGTAGAAAAAGCAAAGCCTCTTGAACTGGGACGTTATAAATACTGCAGAAGTAAGGAAATAGAAAGCACACTAAAAAGAATTCTTAAATAGTAAGGACCATATGATGTACCCTGAAGGCCAGTGGGGATTAAAGCAATGGTTTCATTAGCTTTGCAGTAAGAACGGTTCAGGGAGGACTGTAGAGTGGAAAAATAAATATACATCTGCACTTAAACACTAGCCTAAAAAGAGGAACATATGGTAACCTCTGGGTGCCAGCTTTTCTTAATGAAGGTTGCAAAGCCTGTTACATTTGATATAAAGTCTGAATGAAGACATATAAATATTACACAGCTTCTTAGAACTGATGGTATCACACTCCAGGGTTGTTACTTTGAGTTCATTTGCTGCCAATAGGGCCATGATTCAAAATACCATCAAAGGTTGAAAGTTTCCAAAACTGCATCTGTGTATGTAATTGTTAAGGAATCTTTAGAAGTACATATTAGGAATGAGAGGGTTTAACGGGAAGAATGGGCAACTTTTGAAAACAGTTGACACCGCTTGTGTCAGCTTGGAAAAAAACCCCACATTTCTGCAAAGCAAGTGAGTGCTGTTTGGTGACAGATATCAGGGCATCGCCAGTAGGAAAACAGGAATAAATAAAAAATCACTAAAAACAGAAGCACCGAAAGGGCAAACAGTAGATTTTTTTTTTTGCCAAATATGAGTGCTATAATCTACCCAATAATAAGAAATAAGTGGCGAGTGATGTCGTCATACAGTATTCTTGTCAAATGGTCAGCATTTGGGCTTCGTGGTTTTCAGAGGCAGATTTATTGCCCAAGATGAGGGGAAAGTTCTACAAAATCTACTCCATAAAAAATGTTTTTGTGCATGATCTCATTCATTATGACTTTTACTACACAGCAGAATGAGAAGTGATCATAATAGAGATACTTGAAAGGTGAAATGTGACCAAATGTTGCTTAAATATAATAGATAAAACATGAATTGCATTTCAGGAAAGAAAAGTAGTTACCCTGGAAATACTTTAAATGTTTGCATATGTAATGGTTCTCCAAAACCCAGCACACTAATGATGGGCCATTGCACTGAGCTGAAAAGGAAATCCATTCCCGTACACTGCCCCTATCCAAGTCCATTAAGAAATAATGGTTGTAAGATGAAAGTCTTGTTAGGGTTTCAGTGAAAATGTTTGGCATACCAGGATGAAAAGTCAACAATCTGCTTTTAACAAGAGACACTGGAAAAACTTTGGTTAACATACCACTGAAAATATTAATTCTCCTTAATGGCAGGATGCAACACAGCTTTTTATAGTTTTTGATCCATGTCATAAATTTGGCCATGACAAAGGGATACTCCAGCTTTAGCTCACTGGCAAGAACATTAGCTGTTTCCCAACACTAAAAGGTTAGTCCTTTGGATTCTCTGTAGTGCATCAAAGGGCCAAATTCTTTGCGTGGAAATAAAATGACATAGGCCAAAAAGTGAGAGGAAAAAAGAAGCATAGTCAGTGTGTAAGCTGTAGCAGATTTAATTTAGCATATCTTTTTCACATCTGTCACCTTGCTAAGGGGTCTAAATACAATACCAATAGGAATATTTATTTTAAGATGAAATGTAGAGGAATGGTGACAGTATAAATGTAGATGTTCCAGCCATTTCCTGTCTGTTTCAGGTAAATACTCTGGTGGGAATGTCTAGCTCTGTGTGCTGCTTGTCTGTGTAATTGTATATTATCATGTAGTAAAGGAGGGAAAGTGTTTCTTTTATCAGTTCAGTGCAATGAAATTTGGAATCCCTTCTGAATCAGAATGTCTTCTCTGAAACAATGCTCCATTTGTTCAGCATATGAGCATAGAGTTGCCTCTTTTGAAAAGCTGATATAAAAACTTGATAATTTATTACTTCAATAGCAAAGGCGCCTACTAGCTAATACCACCTTTGGGCCTGGTACAATATAATCTATTTCCTTTACAATAAATAGAAGTGAACAATAGAAATTACACACCAGAAAAAGAATTCTTGTTCAGCCAGCTTGCAAATACAGCATTGTTCCATACACAGTAAATTTCAAATACAAAACCCTGAAAGTTTGGCAAACTGTGATTGATTTATGCATAGACTAAATTTCACCTCTAATGGCTTTGTCTATAAAAGAAATAAGCCACCTTTATGTAGAATATTGACTTAAAAATCTCAAAACACTTTATAGAAATATCCTATCCTGAGACCTATTTTGTAGATCAAGAAGCTTAGGCAATCAAACCAAGTTGTTTGGCAGATGAGTGGCTAGAATTAAACTGGAGATTCCCTGGATCCCAGCACAGTGCTGTAGTAACTTCTCCTCCCTAGGGTTAAGTGTCTGCTGAAATGCCCTTTTTGATATTCTTCCTAAATCACCCTTTTTCGTTCTTGTCTTGTTTTTCACCCATAGAATTCCATATCCTTCAATTATTTCTGATCAGTGAACTAAATTATCACCTTCATTGATACCAGTCTACCCTGCAATCTGCTGAAAAGCAAAATACAAGCTTCAGAAACTAAAACTAGACAGTGACTTCGTAGTAGTCAGTCGATTCTGTCCACCACAGGTCTCCAGCAGGAGCATTATTTGAGATTCCTGTGACTGTAGCTGTCACTGGAAACCACAGAGAAAATCCATGGAAAAGGTTATACAATCCTAGAATTTGCAAATCTGTGGGTAACTGCCATGAAATCAAAGGACATGAATATTAGTGCCATTGATTTACCCATTATTCGATTTTTTTCTAATTCTGACCTGGAGCTTGGAAGCACCATCTAAGTGAGACATTTGTGAAGAGACTCTCATCTTCATGCATTAAAACTGCTGGGAATAAAGCAAGCTATTGTTTCATGTTTGGTCCTGGAGTCTAATCTTGATTATACCCACTGCTTTTTGAAAAAGGCTAATTAATCATACTATGCTGGGAGGCTTCTTTGTGATTCTATCCTTAGGATCAAAATACTCCCTTATTTCTTAAAGGAGCATTGGTTCTTAAAGATTAAAAAAACCCCTATAATACATGTAAGTGTGATAAATAACACCTTAGGTCACTGAACTTATTTGTCGGTGATATTTCCTCTCTATGTTTGAACTAAGACACAAAATTTTTTGACATTTTCTGCTCATGTTCATTTATCCCCATTATTTTCCTTATGAACTAGCACAGTGCTGAAAACTTGAGTTGGAGGAAAAAAATTGAGATTTTTCTATTAAATGAAAGAAAAAGGGAGAACTTTGGTACTGTTTTAATAACTTAATTTCTATGAAATTTTGTCTTTTTTTTTCCTCTCAAATCCTGCCTTTTGATTAAAATTTGATTTTGTAAGGCAACAATTTTGGTTTGGATGGTATTCTTTAAAATTTTCTCTGTGCTTTTAAAAAAGGGGGTACAGAGGGGAGAGAAGGAAAGACGGAGGAAAAATTCGAAAGACCAAGATGAAAGCGGGTTCATTAAACTATTCAGTAGCTAAGACATTTATTAATGAAAGTGTTATCCTGTGCTTTGAACAGAGTGGGGAACTTAGGCTTGGCCTGTCTTGTGACCTCCTTCCTGGCTTTCAGTTGACATTTTCTGAGAGGTCTATGCTGCTGGTACTAGTAAGAGGGAGGGAGATGTTCCAAGGAGTGAGAATATCATGCAATAATTAATAAAAGAGGTTGAAAGATGAGTAGGAGCCTAAGGAGATACCTCTTGGCATGTGCTGTTATTTATATGCATCTTTCCAGGTATCAGCACTTCCAATCTTCTCTCTTCCTGTGACTCCCTGTGATTGCTGTCAAAAAGTTATAAATTATGAGTCCCTCTCACTCTTCTATTGTGACATCTTTTCTTTTGGCTTTTTAGACTATTAAAGAAACAAGGCAATTTAGATGATAAAAAATAAATTAAAATAACTTCAGTATTTCCACTGTGAAATCTGTCACATTTTGCCAAGTAATTCACTTCATGTGGTACAGTATTTGATTCTGCACAGAGATTACAAACCTGTATGATGCTTAATAGTAGCCTGGAAAAGGGTTTCAATGGACAGAAAAGGACTTAGAACTGGTTTATTTTATTAGTTAATCATGTATGTTTTCTTTTTAACAAGTCTGTAGAACTAAAATAGCTAGGGAAGCACAAGCATTTTTTTTCTCCCTGTTGTCCTCTCAGTGTGCTATCAGGCTCATTGGTCTGTATCCTTGGGCTGGAAAGAGAGGGATACTACTGAGATTTCAGGTACTCTTTGAAGAATCAAAACAGGTCCTGCAGAAAACTGCAGCTGTCTAAAGGGGTTTGGAAATTGGCCTCAGTGGATGGGGCCTGGATGGGACTTCCCTTGGCAGCTTCAGCTCCCCAAGGCCAAAGCTAAAGCTGAGATTTCACAAAGTGGCGGCTTTTTATTTTATTTTTATTTTCATTTATTTTTAGTTTAAACAGCTAAATGGTCCCACTGGGGACTGTGATCACCGTGCATGCTTTGGACCTGCCTGGGCATTGTAAACTAGGACAGAGTTGGCCTAAGAACTGACAGGCCGTCACCGGTTTCACAATCAAATAGTTTAGACCCTACTGTTTCAACTTCCTTTCAATAACTGTTGAATTATTGCCTCCTGTTCACAGACACAGACTGGCTGACTCGGTTAATCTTTGCCATGTCCAGTTTCTCTGGCCGATAGGAAGCAAAGTGGAGTCCACAACCTGGCTGACTTAGAGCTGAGAGATGAGATGTGCACTCAGAAGCTTTTTGGTTAATTATACAGGGACTCTGGCAGAGTGTGTTTTAGAGCAAGGATGTTGCATCACCCAACCAATGGAGGAAAGAAAGCAACTGCTTTTCGCAGCCAGAATCTGTTCTTTTGCCTAGTACAGGAGGGGCTTAGTATCCTGTTTCTTTTCTTGGCTCTCCATAAACATCTGGCAGGGATGCCTATGTTTTCAATCCTCCCACTAAATTTCTTATTTTCTTTACTTGGTCTGAACACAGTTGCATTGCAAAGTTTGCCTGATGACTTCTCTAATCAAGCAAGTCAGTCACTAATCACTGCTACTCTGCAACAGCTGTGTATGGACACTCTTTTGTAAAATGGCAGAATCACCTTGAATTCAGCCCATGCTAATAGTATCCATGGGGGTGTTGCTACAAACCCTATTGCACTTCACTCATTTATGTGGACACGCTCTCACTAATCCAGAGAGAAAATTTCAGGGTTTCACTCAATGATGTTGTTACTTAAAATGTATCTGGTATTGTGTGGAACACAAGAGGTGTGTAAGAAGGGACGGGGAGTATATCGGGATACGGCATCCTTTGGCCTTGCACTGCTAGTTCTGACTGCCATAGATCTCACTCACCCCCTTACAGCAGTTGCACAAAATATTTTGGTTCTCAGCAAGAAAGGTGTGTGAAAGAGGAGCTGCACAAATAGCAAATGCCCTGAAATGATACAGAATTGATGGGATTAAAAATGCTGAAATGATCCTAGCAAGCCAGCCACACGCCACATAAATGTCCCTGTCAGAGTGCCGCGGGAAACTACTGCTGGACCCCATGTCAGGGCCTTATGGGCACTGCCAGGCCTGACTGTCCCTGGCCAGCCTCCCCCAGGAAACCCCCACCCTGCCCGTGGACCAGGACCCCATGTCAGCACCTTGTGGCCATTTTCTGCCTGCCCCCACTGATGATGCAGCAGGGCCGGTCTCCAGCTCCCCGCAACCCTGCCCGGCCATGGGCCCTGCCGAGCCGGGCCCACCCAGGGACCCACATCCCAGCCCAGCCCATTCCCCTGGGATGTGCTCGATGCCCGGGTCTGGGGCTGCCCCCGCTGCCCCCTGACTGGCCTGCTCCCAGCTATGGCGGTGGGACAGACTCTGACTGCCATGCCCAGCCCTGCCCATCCCCGAGGAGCCCCTGGGGGAGATCCCGGCCCCCGGTGTGCCCTGACACCCACGTCTGTGGTCAGAATGAGGGTGTAAGTGAGATGAACCAGCTGGGGACCAGAAAGATGGTTTTATTTCTCTACTGTCTTAGCACCCAGTCCCCAGCTGTGGTCTGTCTCTGATGTGTAAGAGAAAGGTGACAATTGAAAAAAAAAAAAAGGAAAGGGAAAGAAAAAGGAAAGGAATTATGCTATGTAAAGCAGAAATGAAATAATTCTTCCTGACTTTTGTGTGAGGAACTGAAACCTTGAAGCATGAAATGTATCACATAACATGGAGGTGCAATATCTACAGTTGTACCTAAGGTGAGGGGATGTAGGAGATATAGGTCCATCGGTTCGGACATCTGGAAGGACTGCACTTCCAGTTTGGCCCAGTTTCCTCTCGCTACCTCTTCATCTATATCAACATACTTATCTGTGGAAGAAGAGGCCAAAGAAAACTTCCTTAAAGCTCAATGACAACAAAAATTTTGTTAGAGAGTTAGAAACTCGATGCCATAGTCCCTGATTTTCCCTATGTTTAATCATCTTCACTGATAAGCTATTGTCATGTTTAAGGATTGAATTTTACTAAGTTAGTGTTCAGAAAAAAAGTCTTGTAAAGTCTTTGTCAAAAAGGCTTGAAAAGCTTCTTGTTATTTTGCAGAATTTCTCCCTGCCTGTGCCTGTAGTCTGCGCTCGAGCTTATGTCTGATAAGCAGCTTTCCTTAAGCCTTGGTTGAGAAGACTTGTTTTCTAGGCCCTGTATCATTTCTGTGACCCTCCTTTGAACTCCAGGATTTGATATCCTCCCCAAAGCTCAGACACAAATACGGTCAAGTACTTGCCTTATGAGTTCTGTGCAGAACAGCAGCTGGATTACTCCTTTCTCATTGCTTAATGTTCTCAGTTTTACACATCCAAAGAAAGTATTTTTTTGTCATTGCATTGCACTGACATTAAGCTCTTCAGAATATCTTTTGTGGTAACAAAAAATCCTAGCAATCTCAATAAGGCACAGACTTCATCCTTAGTATTTAGATGTTAGGCAAGTCTGCAATTTTCCAGGTTTACAGTCCATGTTCCACCTGGGGAACGTTAGAGCTTCTGTTACTACAGCCAATCTCATTATCTATAGTTTGAAATCTATTCAAAATAGATTGAAATGAGAAGTTCCAGAATAGCTATTCCAAAACTTCCAAAGGTGCACTCTACTTACAGGAGTACGTTATATTTCAATCATTGCCCCAGGCCTGGAAGGAAAGGGGGTCCTTCACATGCAGGGCTTCAGCAAAATGATAACACATTGGGTGATGTAAACCAGAAAGGTAACTTGATATGTTTGGAGTTTCCTTGCTTTTTTTCCTGTATTAATTAGTTGCTAGCTTTCTTTTCTCCCACTCCAAGACGAAAGGAGGGCTGGAACCCAGTAGATGCAAGAAAAACATAAAACTAAAAGCTTGAAAATTAATCAATATCAAGACTCAATAGGGCTAGTTCGGATGAGCTGCCAGGTCAACCACTGTCATGCTTATGTGCAAAGGGAGAAAGCAGAAATGGGAATTGATTCCAGCTTTGCCAAAACTCTGTTATGAGCCTGAGGAAATAGCTGATGTATGTCTTAGATTCCCCGTGTGTAAAAGGCAGTTGATAAATTGTTTGTTAAATACCTGGAGAACCACTGACAGAACACACAAAGAAATGTTTTTTACACATTTTTGCCACAGCATAGCTGTATTCCTTTATTTTCAAGATACCCTTCCAATTTATTGCAGAAAGGAATATAATTGTAATCTGGACCTCAAGCAAGCCCTAAGCCCCACCAGCAATTTTGTACTTTTTTTACAGCAAGACTCTCTTTATCGCACCTGTTTTGCCTTTGTTTTGCCAAGTTTTTTTTTTTTTATCCCCCCATGTGCATAATATGGTCAATATGGTGGGACTGAAAAGCACATTTTCAGTCGGTGTGCTGTAGTACATAAGCATGGAATAATTCTATATGTTCACGTAGAACTGAGTGGGTCTGCAGCTTCAGGACTCCAAATGTCCAGGGATGAATAAAAATTCTCAGGAAGACTGCATACTCACTACATTGTTTCATATACAGCTATAAGATCATGCAAACGTCTGTACCCATATTTCAGCATTTCGAGAAAGAAGTCTGAATCAGTCCTTGCAGCTGTTGTAGAATTTTCTCCAAACCGTTACGGTGGTATCTTGCTACTTTACAAGACAAACTATGCTGTATATAACATACATTTTGCACAATTTGCTGCAGTTAGAGTTCCCAGATCTTCCAATATGGGGCAGCAGTTGCCAAATCCTGGCAGAGTCGAGTCACTTATTTCCATCTGTGGAAATATAGTCCTCTTTCTCTATGTAGGCAGAGAGAAGTTACTAAAACAAGCCACTGGGAATGTGGAGGAGATGGAGTTTGTTTTATTCTTTTTTTTTTTTAATTTGCTGGCCGAGCAGAAGTAATGTGGCCCAGGAATGTTTCCATTTCTTACATTCTCTATTATGGTGAAACCTACACGTTAATCTTTCATGTGATGTAGTTTCTGGTCAGAACTCTGATTCATCCTTTAATTACTGGAGGTGTTTTTAAGCTAATTCAGTGTTCAATACCACATTTGAATTTCTTTCCAATAGAAACTGATGCTTTGCTCACTAGATGCCACTACGATATTTTAAAAGACTTCTGGAATGTATAATTTCTCTCTTCTCTCTCTTTGTGGAACTTTGTTCCACCCTTGGATCATATTTATCCCACACTTGGAGGTATAACAGATATATGTGAGGCTTCTGTATCTGAAAATATTTTTGTTCTTCAATATAGCAGTTTAGCAGCATTTGCTCATACTTACTGACAAAGAAAACCTAATAAACCAAACAAAAATGATGATGATTTTGGCTGAATCTTTCATGGTTTTGACTAGATTCTCTCACTAAGCAAATAGACTGTTAGCTCCAAATTTCTCCTGCTTCCTCCCATCCTCTGACAGTCTTTTCGCATATGCCCTTGTTATCTTTGATTTATACCTTCTCTGCTCTGTCCTGTATGCTCAGTTCTATGTTCCTGCTTAGTTTAAGTCTTAACTACTCAGTCCTTCCAAAAGCATGGGTCTGAAATGATGTGTGCCCCCGATCCTGTATTCTGCTCTATTCTGGGATATCTTGCCTACTTTGATTTCAGTAAAGGGACTCTCTTATGCTTAATATTCGTACATTGCCTATCAGAATAAAACATAAATAACCATAATAATAATCCTGACTGAGTGCCTGCTTTTGAACAAAGCATTGTTTTATCTTTTTTCTTTTTTTTAAGTCTGCAAAACACATCATTGCCACATTTTCCACAGGCTCATCTTCTGCACCTATCAAACTGCAGCTGTTATACAATCAGTGTCCATTTGGTCAGCCAACAGTAGAAATGTTTTCATTGAGACCTACACTGAACTCAGTGTAATAGCAAACAGGTGGTCAAATTAGAAGAAAAACAAGTTTTCAAAAAATCAGTGAGTGAAGCAAATGAACATTCAGGTTCTTAAATGTTGATCAAAGAGTGATTAAAAATCAGCTTATATGGACATGTACTTTGGGAAGAGAGCTATTGAAACGGTCCCTTCCTTGTGGGAAGGGCTCAGTCACTGACGGGAGTTGAGGGGAACACTCACCAGATAATTCAGATGAATATTGTTTGGTCATTTTCTGCTTTCAGAATACCACTGGAAATGATGTGAACTTTTGTAGATGTACGTAAATGTATTTAGTTGATAAAATAAAATCCAAGCTGCAGTGTGCTGTCTGAATTTGGAAACTCATATCGCATAATAATATTGCTTCTTGTTGACTGGCAGAATACCATAGTTTTATGTCTATCTTCTGACTGGATGAGCGTTGCTGCTAAATCAGAATATGAGCATGAATGGTTTCACTTTTATTGGACAATTTTAAAATACATATTTCATCTGATTGAGCAACCTTTAAGCTTTCTTTCCTCTGAGTGTTGAATGTGAGTGAAATAATCATTAGAAAGGAAAACAAATATTGCCCAAAAAAACCTTTATCAAAAATATAATCTAAATATCGCAGATAAGCACATTGCAGAAGCACATTTATGCCTGTAGCATATCCAAGATCAAAAAGCAAATCACTAGACACTGAAAAGAAAATGCCCACATACCAATAATTTCTAATGGC
The DNA here is from genome assembly GCF_964195595.1 of Calonectris borealis. Lineage (NCBI taxonomy): Eukaryota > Metazoa > Chordata > Aves > Procellariiformes > Procellariidae > Calonectris > Calonectris borealis. The sequence goes on from NC_134313.1 coordinate 138,644,265, forward strand.
AGTAAATAATAAAAATATATCACTGTAACAGTAGAAATAATGATCAGACATGATCATTTTGGCATACAAATAAAATCATTACTCAATAATTTTACAAATTTTTACAAAATGAAAAATACTGCATCATCCCAAGGAGAGAACGTGAAAAAACCCTCATTTACTTAGATATGGCACCATAGTAAGAAGCTGCCATAAAACTGAACCTTCACATCAGCTTCACTGATGTTTGTTTACACAAGAAACATCATGAAAAGTGCTTAAACCCAGTGCTTTGGCTGCAGCAAATGAACCTACCCTGTAGTAAGCTTGTAAAACTTATTATTTATTAAGAGCAGTGATAAATGCAGTTAACTATTTATTTAAATGTTAACATTAGAAGTGTTTAACAAAGGGAGAGGAACCAGGAAGCTCAGTTAAAGTTGCAGATCTGTTCTGAAATCTCAGCATTGTTCCTTTTATTTTTCTCAGCAGCATGGGTTCAGGATGGAGTTGTTAGGTTTAAGTTAGAATTTCCTGGCTTTTTTTTTTGGTTTGTGTTAAACCTCAGTATTTTTAAACATACTTTCACAAGAGATTCCACTGGTCAATTCTTCTCCCTTTTTCCTTTTTCCTCAAGGTTGTTTTATGCATATGTAATCATTTTAGAGATGGCATACAACAATTTGAAACAAACTCTTTCCAGGCTATCAGTTGCAAACTAGAATAACCAAATTTAACTATTATTTTCTGTATTGCTGTTCCAGTGCTTTTTCTGTGTTCAAATCATATTGCCTTTTTGGGAAAAAAAAAAAAAAAAAGAAAAACCACTCTTTTTATGGTCTCCAGGAGATCCAGCTCCAGGCTGACTTCTGCAGACAAGAAATGGTATCTGGCTTCCTCTCTCTTCTGCTACCTGCATGCTACTGCTGCACCATGGTATTCCTCACCTTCAGTAGCAGCATACAGCTGCTGCTTCTCTTTCCTCTTAGATCCACTATTACGAATGGTACTAGCTGAAAAAATGCAAACAAACCATACTACCACAGAAGAAGTTTTGTGTTCCTTTTTAAATTCAGCAAAAATTTCTTCTTAATTGTAAGAGGGTGAATAAGAGGACTCAATACTGAAATGTTAAAGTAGAAATGTTGAACTTGAGTCAAAATTAATTTTTTCCCATTTGTATGAAGAAGATAACTAATTTGATTTTTTTTCTTTATTAATTTGATTTATTTGTTTGATTCTCTTATTTATTTATTTTTTCTTTCCCCAGCTCACCAGGATGATCTGTAATGATGAGCTGCAGTTCCCACATTTTCCTTGTGCCAGCCCAGACCATCCTCCTGTGATGCGTTGGGCTCTTTTCTTGTGGCTGAGCTGCCTTGGAGCAGTCTTGCAGTAGTTTATGAAATGAAATGCTGAAGTACAGGAGGGTGACTCTGAAGTGAGAAGTTTCAAACTTCATATTTCTTCAATAATGTTTCTGTTTTCACTCTGATTCAAAATTGATGTAAAAATAATGGAATTGGGCTTTTATACATACTCTCACTGCAATGAGAATATGCTGTCCTTATACATGTAGTTCACAGGCCCTACTTTAAATTACATGCATGAAATTATTTGCATGAAGTAGCCAACAGGTGTTGCTCTCTCCATCCTGGTGAAATACTCCTTAGCGCTCCCTGGTGTTGTGAGGACGGTTGTCTTTCAAACATTACTTTTCATGAGAGGGCATTTCTCTGTCTCTGATTCTTGTTCCAGCATTTGTTCAGTTTGTTCTGATCAACTTTACAGCCAGCTCTCCTAAACTGTAAGAAAGAGGGACTTACTAAAAGCGAGAAACCAGCTGTAGCTTTCAGGAAAATCATGAATATTTTTGACACTATTGATAAAGTTGTAAGATTTTAAAGTGACTCAATTCCTGTGGTGTGGGATATTAAATCTTTTGCACTGCATGTTCAGAGTTACTGTGGGAACATTAATTATTTTCAGTGGTGAATTTAGTGATGAACTCTCTGCTTCAGGCAACTGGTACAGGTATGTAGCCACTTCCTAGAAGTGGTTTTGAAAAAGCTAATCTTAATTTTCTTTTCATAAGCAATAGCAAAAATAAAAATTGACCTATTTTTAACTGCTCCTTGACTCATAAGTTGTTCTATTATTCCTGTTTTACTAGTATGTTAACCATGAAAGCTAAAGCTATGCATTGTTTAATGTGCCAATATTGTGTAACTTTTTCTCAAGAGAAATTTAATGATATATATTTTTTAAAATTAGAAGTGAGCTCACCTTTTAAGTTTCAGCAGCAGTTTTCACTTGAGAAGTGTAATCATATTCTGTGGTTACAGTTTCTTGATAAAAGAATATATGTATAAAACATTCCTTTGTGGAGTTCATTTGTGGAATTTTCTTGCCTTCTATCATTCTGACGTGTGCATGCACCGTGGGGATCTGTGCTTTACAAATAGAAATTACCCATCAGATAGACGTATAAGATTATCCCCAATTCCTGTTAAAGGGAGCTAAGCATGCAGATCATTTGGATGTTTTCAAATATTTCAGCCAAAGTGGGTATGTGGTCTAACTTTATTACTGTGGGAAAGCCACAGGCAACATTCTCAGTTGTGTAAACTGATCCAGTAACTTCAGCTTTGCTGATTTATGTTAACTGATGATCTGACCCAATGTTTAAAGGATATTAAACATATCAGACATACAATAAAAAATAACTGTTGATTGACTGTTTCTTAAGAACTCAAACACAGAGATTGGGCATTTAAGCCTTTCGTAGTCATTCAATATTTTAAATGATGGTTGAAAGCAATAGAGCTATTCTAATCTACGCCAGCTAAGCATCTGACATGATAGTTCTGAATGCTGTTAAGATCATTGGGCTGTTTCTGTTTACTGTGGTAAAATACAAGAGCAATGGGACAGTTGGCAAACTTAAATGGCAACAAGATTACTATAGATAAAAAGAAATATTTTCAGAGCACATAATTAACTATTGGGGAGTATCCTGCCCCCAATATTTTAAGGCAAGGAGAGTAGGATCTCTTTGTCCAGGATAAAAATTAAAACGATCCTGAATTCTTCTGTTTCACTTCCTGAGCTGACCTCAAGTTTCTGCGTGCTAGGTACATGCTTTCTGTTAGGCATAGTGTTGCTTTGTTTTCATTATGGATGAGCACAATGGTGGTCGGAGGAAGAAGATTCTGTTTTTCTTTGAATTGTTTGACACTTTTCCCTGTCAGAGGAAATGATCCTGGCTCAAAGGACTCATCAGTCTGACCAGAATTAGCAATTTCCAAACTATCAGGTCAATGAAGGGATTTGCTAGGTATCAATTCCTCAGCCTTTTAGGCAGTTTAAAAAAAACTCTGTTCTGGCGTCTTTCCAAATTTTATATTGTGCCTGGAATTTCAGCCTCCAGCCTTTCACTCCAGTTCACTGGAGTTTACCCAGTGATCATTTGATGTTGATGTTTTGCTTTGACACGGTGCTAACATGATGTGCTGAGGATGGAGAAAATATCAAAGAGCACAAAAAACTCTTTTGCTGTTTAAAAATATTTGAAACCAAATCTAAACTTTGCTGATAGCTGAATCCTTTCTTTTTGTGATTTTTGGATCAGATAGGCTTTTTATCCAAACTATTTATCCTAATCAGCAGTTGGAGGAGAGGAATGTTAAATAAACTATTTTATTCTGATTCTTTCTCTGGATGTTTACCAGGCTGTTGACAAAGGCCAGAGAATGTTTAATGACTTGGTGGGGAGACTTGAAACAGAAGTGGGGATCACACTGGATGCTCCTTATTTGCTTTCTTTCACAGTGCAACAAAAGGGAAATGATGACAGACCACCTCTTGATACCCAGTTTGATTAAGAAAATTTATCATGTTCCTTGTCATGAGTTCAAGTCTCCCACATTGAATAATATAAACATTCTCAAACAAAGCCAGAAATAGGCAGATAAGACTCAGATGTCTCTACTAGAGAATCTTATTCAGTCTAGAAACGTGAACATGACCTCAAAATAACTCTCATGTAGAACTGAGGAGGATTCAAAAGTACTTGAAAGCCTTCTCCCTATGCCATCAACTCAGGGCTCCCAGTTTGGTGAAAGGAAAAGTGGTCTCCTCCATTTCTGAAGTCTGTACATTCCTTGAGCTGACAGTAATCAGACACATAATCGGGAACTCATTATTTCCTGGAACTTTGAATTTATTTTCATTCTGTCAGTTCTCATATAGAAAATTATCCCCCAAATTAGAACAGCATTCTGGCAGTCACATTAGAGAATATTACAAAGGAGATAAAAGTGGCATAGAGCAAAAATATATTTCAAGACTGTGTCATCAGATTTAACTCACCAAAGCAAGAAGATTATTTTTTGACATGAAGAGTTACATATAAACAAAAAAAGTACACATTTGTTATTTAAAGAATTTGCTCTGTTTGTGGTTTTGCACACTTCTGAGCACTCCAGGGCATAACTGAAAAAACATTTCTTTAGTGGCTTACTCACGGAAGTCATACATTTTAGTAGTGTATTCTGAATACACTTACGATGAGCGACAGACACCTTTAAGAAACAAAGCTCAGAACTTGTACTTTCATCCGGAATATTGAATGCCATGTTTGTATGAATGTTTCAAAGAAGGAATGGAGAGTAAATCTGAGATCACAGATAGTGCTGTTTTCGTGCCATCCAAACTTGGGTTGCTGTAGGAACACTGTAGAATGAAGATATCCTCTGTCTCAAATAATGGCAATCTCCACAAGTGTGACACATCTATTAAGTGGAATCCTTCCAGCTGAAGCCAAAACTTTTTAGAGCTTCAGTACAGCCAAACTGTGCTTTGAATTTTGGACAACCACGAAACAGAGAAAGGATTAAATTCAGTAAACAACGTGCAGAGGCAAATAGTTTTTCCAGCCCTAGAATCAGGGCTTAGTGCCCTAGCCCTTCATCTCTGGAGACCCGATTCTCATTCCAGGGTAGGTAATAAATAACATGCTTGTTTGGTCAAGTGGTTATCTTCCGTTTGCCAACTTTTAGGATTCGTATTGTATACTGTAGACTGGCTTTCCACAGGTTGATTATCTTCAATTTAGAGTAAACTCCCAAGCAGAATTTTCAGCACACGCTGGTAGCTGCATAGTCTTTATAGGTGGGTGGTAGAAAAATAACCTTTATTTTTATGCAATACATATGGTAGACATGTGGCAGAAAACAGAAAATGACAGGGGATTTAAAACACCGTCAGAGAAAATCAAAGGGATAAAGTCAAATGAAGCAGATGGGCTTATGATGTTAGTGAGAGTTGATATGAATCTTTAGATAGAAATTACATAATAATTTTGCTTACTAGATCTCTTCTGGTCTAGATGTAGGATTTTTACAATAAAAGGTATGTCTGGTCACTGAAAATTCCAGGTGCAGTAAAAAAAAAAGTCAGGCAATGCTTGTTTAGATAAAAAAAGCTCTGAAGGATGGATCATAGCTTAAATCTAGGGAATATGATTTGCTCAGTAAAATGACTGAGCATGCATTCATGTAAAAGTATGTAAGAGTATTTGAAAAGGTATTTCCACATGTAATATTGGATTGTTTTGTTTGGAAACTTTTAAATGAGAACTTTGACCTATGGGTGAGAGGTCAAACAATAAATATGGTTAAATGGTGAGCATTGCTGGTCTACAGATATTTCACCTTGAGATACTCTTCTTGTACCTTTGTATGTGCATACCTTCAGACCTGGTTCTTTTATTGCACTCCTTAGTTCAGTATCTGAGTGTCCTCAATAAGATACTGAGCAATAGCATGTGGTATTTCTTCTTCAGGTCTCATTCCCATAGGGAAAAATATGTTTAGATTTCTTTTGGTAGAGCTTCTTTTGATTTGTTCTTCTCTTTTTATAGATACAGTTATGGTTTTACAAGTCCATCTAAAAGAAATGTGCTTTGACCTTGGAGGAAAAGGTGGTGAGATTTCTAAAGTTTGTTACTTGATGAGTGCGCCCATTTCACAGTTTTGAAAGGTCTGTGAGAAAATCTTGTCTCTTGCCTAGATAAACACTTTAATTATTGTCAAGAGCTGCACTATTCCAGAGGAAGACAGTTATTAAATATAGTCTTCACCCCAGACTTGAAGCAGTTTTATAAATGCCCTGAGACATGGACATTGGAAGAGAAGGCCTGAGATTGATGTAATGATCTGTGATCACGAGTTTCCTCATGGTGACTTCATATTCTGTGCCTGAAACTTGCCTTAAGCTCCAACCAAGACAGCGTTTTCACTGTGTATTTATATTGAAGATCTGTTGGTAAAAGATCGGGATGTAACAGGATGCAGAATGGAGTTGGACTGGATAGGTGCCCTGAAAATCCTAGTGACGACAGCAAAGAGATTACTTACGGAACTTTGCACTATTGGCCCTTCCAGTTTACACTGTAATCTCCCAATATGACCTAGCTGAAATCAGCAATACCCATATCAGTGAATTTCTTTATCAGTCTTTAGACATTCGTAAATGTGTGTAAAATTTGACTCTCACCTTGAACAATATTGTCTTTTGATGTTTGAGAAAATGAATTAATTTTTGCCTTTCTTCTTGGCCTGTTTTAATTATCCATATTCCACTTTTTTCGTCTAGGCTATTTAGGCTCTTACCATGTTACCAAACATCAATGATATAGGCTATACTGGAAAATCTCATTCCTGAAGAAGTAGGTTTTTTTCTGGTAACAGATATTTCATGAGTCAGTAGTGACTTCAGCATTTCTCTCTTTTTCCCTGGGTAGGATAGTATATAAATGTTTGGAGTCTGGATTCTTATTTCTCCTTTTACATTTGTTGACAGCTCTTGGTATTTTGAACTATAATATAGGGGAAGGAGTATGGTATCATGATGAGTTCAGTTGGAAGAGTATCCATCTCACTTATTGGACATCCTAGGAAGCCAAGGCCTTTTTGGTATTATAAATTGTGTGGGTTCAAGGAATAGGTTAATTCGGAGTTTGTGTTTTTGCAGGAAGTGGAAACATAGGGGCATAACAGAAGTGGAAGTAACTTCCTGGTTGTCAAAGCAAATTTGCATTGGATTGAAGATAGATTTGAGGTCCTTATGTATTAATACAGAAATGTTGGCTCTTGTGACAAGAATAATTTAAGAAGGTTGCCTTTAAATAAAAATCAGATAAACTTTGGAAAAATAAGATCAGTGAGAAGTGTTCATCAGGTTGTAATACCACAGTAATTAGACCAGAACCTGTGGATAATCATGCAATTATTATCCACATTAGCCAGGTCCAAACTGATCAATGTGGTTAGATAAAGAACATATAGATTTGTATAGGTTGCATGAAAAATTTGGAAACAACACATGTGGACTGGGCGTCTGCATTGGAAATAGAATGCAAGGGGAATAGAAAACCAATAGGAAACTAAATTGTAGGAGACTTTTCCAGTTAAAGACTTATTCTACTGTCCAGTACATTGTGCCTACAGCAGTAAACAAAAATGTAAGCTTTTTCACTAGGCAGCAGTGCTGAATAAGAGAGAAATTACTTGTGCTGAGTAATATATTTAAGGTTATTTCATGTAGTTATTTCAGTGGAGGTATGAATATTTCTGACATGATAGTGTTCCGATGACAATGTGAATAAGTGTATGCTCCCAGATTCTGTTGACATGCACTTTAAAGACATAAGGCAAACATTTAAATCAGAGATGGAAGTGTGTATGGGAACAATTTTCAATTGTATAACTCCATGCAGATTTGGTAGTAATGTTCCTTATTATCCATCTGTGCGTAAAGCTACAAGATCTGATACACAACTGCAGCATCAACATGGCATGGCACAACCAATTACATTTGGAACTTAAGAAAAGTGTGTTCATGCTGCCATTTTGTCTTAAGTTTTGGGATGGATTAATGAATCTAAGAAACATAAAAATGGGGTCAAGCAAAGTGATTTTGATTGGTAACAGGGAGTCTACATCAATCACTGAAAACTTGGTGGTAATCATCAGAAAACTTTGGGGACTGGGAAGCCTGCTGTGGCTTGCAGTAATTGTCACGCTCCCATCAAAGTTAATGGGATATGAATATACATAACTGTCCTTTGCACTTTGGAATGTCTTTTGCGCTGCTGTTTGCTTATAGGATTTTTAAAAATTATTATTTTTTGTAATTGGGGACAGTAGGTTTAAAGGGCATTACAGTGATATTGGCATAGACTATAAAACTTATCAGATGTTCACTGCTTATAAACACAATACACTCCCTCTCACTCTTTGATCTTATAACTAGCAAAAAAAAGGGGAAATGACACTTAGAACCTTTTGTTTAAGGCTTTTAATTTAGCTTTATAACACACTCAGATTGCATACTGCTGTATCTATTTACTAGATCAAGAAACTGTGGGACAGAGAGGTTAAATGACTTATCCAAGTTGCAACAGAGACTCAGTGACAGAACTGGAAATAAAAGCCAAATGTCTTACTTCTCATATCTTTGGTCCAAGTCATCAGATTCAAGATTAAAAATCAGACAAAACTCAGGAGCTTGGCTGCTGAGGAAACTGGTAAGTTAAGTTCAGAGATTCTTATGCTTACAAGTAAATTTGTTTGTAATTCAGGTGCCAAGATAATAAATGAGATATAAATTATAATGCAATTCATACTTTTGCATTATTATTTTTATTGGAAAGTGCAGAAACCAAATGAAACTTTGCAGGGAAACATGCTAGTTTCAATGAATTTTTTATCAGGGTAGGCTTTGCTGGTTCAAGATGGAATTTCTAGTTACAGAAACCCAACCCAGAAACACTGGATGTGATGACGGCTAAATGGTTGGGGTGCTTACCCTCAGTTTGGGGAAAAAAGGCTCAGTCTGTGTTGCATCGATTCAGGATGGTGATTTGAGCCTGGTTCTTTTGCATCATCTAGGAACACTGGTTATTCTGGTGACACTCTCTTGCTGTTTTCTCTCAAAATACTCTAAATGTTTTCTATTTCATCCAAACACTACATAGGAAAGTCTTCAGCAAATTAATTTTTTTTGCTATGAAAATATCCTTTCTCGCCCAGCTTCTATTATAGATCCTTCACTAGTCTGTTAGTAACATGTTCAAAGTTCAAAGCCAGCAGCGATCTAAATCATCATTATATAGCCTATACAAAATATCTGAGCCATCAAGACCAGGTGTTTACAACACAAAAATCGTTACAGTAAATGCAACACATTTTCATTAGTTTTTGACAGTTTTACTAAAGCAGCCAAAGCCTGAATGGACTTTGAGCCAGAATATCCTGCTTGATTGTAGAAATTATCTTTTCTGTTCAGGCCAGAGGGATGTTGCAGCTGAAGGCAGGGGCTAAGCACAGTTGTGATGTGGAGAGGGGAAGGAGGAGTGGAGCTCTGCAAACCATATGACTGTATGTGACCCAGAGTTTGTGGTGTGCTAAGTGATACTAACTGGAGGGGAAAAGGAAAGAGAGAGCACTATAGCCCTCCTGAGTTTCGACTGCAGTCTACCCCTAGGAAGAAGCCTGCTTTGTGTGTTTAACGAGGACTTCTAGCCTTCAGTACTGTTGATTATGTTTATTTTTTTTTTAAATTAAATGATTAAAAAAAAAAAAAAGCTAATTGGATACTGCATCCACGAATCCAACTTTGTAGTTAACAGATTCGGATGCTTGGACTTGAGCCAACTCTGTATTTTACTTTCTGATTTTTGGAGCATTATGTCATGATGAAACCAGAGAAAGTGTGTAATAGATCCATCCCCTTGTTATCTGTGATCTTACTAGTTCCACAGCTTGCAAATCCTCCAAATTAGGTTCACATATCAGCACTTCGGTAGTCTTCAGCAACATCAGCTTGACACAACATATAACAAGCTTTCTGATACTGAAATGAACGGTTGCCCTCTTAACAGCAGTGGTATAAACTGGATTTCACTTTCTTTAATGGCTGAGTAACTTTTGTTCAAGTATTACAGGAATTTATTTCAAACCCTCCCCCTACTTTTTTGTGTGTGTGTGTGTCTGTGAATTAAAGTTTGTCAGTGAATGCTCTCTTTCTCTGCAGAAAGCTTGAGCCAGCTGAAGTCTGATATCAAGTGCAGAAGTCCTACTGATCCGTATATAAAAGAACATTGCAAATTTACCTCTTCAAAAGTTAGAAAATGATCATTATGTTTTTATAGATAACATCAACTTGGTCTGCTTGTGCATGAGAACTGCAATTAGTTTGTTTAATGGCATAATTGTAGACAGCACTTTTAGGAGGCACACTGAGCACAGGATGAACAATCCTCTTCCTGCAGCCCTTTGCCTCATTTACCGGACACCTTCTAAGCTGTGCAGTGAGCGAGGCGAGGGACCGACAGACAATGGGCTCATTCACTGCAGAACAGTGATTCATTTCTGCATCACCTTTCACTCTGCATAGGGAATGAAACAGAGGGGGTCTGTGGAAAAAATAGTATGCGTTTTGTGTAATTAAAGATTGTATCATAATGTACAAGCACAAGAGAACTGTGGTACAGTTGAAAAGACATGCTTGATTCGCAGATTTCTTAACTGTTGCATGTGTGATGTTGAAACTGCCAGAATGGGTGTTTTCTCGTAGTTTTTTGATATTGTTGTAAGGTATACGTGTACACATTTGGAAGTGGCTGTTCTTTACATTCATATAGAATTGACAGTAATTTTAATGTGTGAGGTGATTAAATTTGAACAGGATTTTTCATATCAGTAAATGTGGTTTTATCAAAATAGAAATTTTCATAGGAAAGCATCCTTTTTTTTTTTCTTTTCTGAAGTTTTCACAGGAGATGAAAATATTTCAGGTCTGTCCGTGTTTAATTTCTGCCTCAGCATAAGCTTAGCAATGACATATAAAAATTGTTGCTTTGGATCTTTCATGCTTTTCTTCCCAATAGAAAAGATGCTGTGCATCTGGACTATGTTTTCCATACTGCATGGCAGTCAGTCCCTGGGGATCCACACTAGCAGAGAGAATAGATCCTTTTATTTCAGTTTGGATTTGACAGATCAGATAAAATATGTTGATTCGAGGATATTGAAATAATTCAGCTAAAAAGCTGAAAAAGAATAAAGAGAAATTTTAAACTTTTGTCTCAGTTAATTATAAAAATAAGTATCAGAATATCAGACTTACCCCTGGGGTAGAAAGTTCATTTTTTATCAGCTATGCCACTTACAGATTAGGCAAAGCAGACAGTTATATTATATTGCAAATTCTGATTAAGACATACCATCTTATTTTTATCTTTTTTTTTTTTTATGATTTATATTCTATTTCAGGCTCTGTGTGTGGTCTGGACAGGGCCTCAGTAGAGCAGAGACTTCAAGACTTGTGCCAAGCTGTGCAATGTTATGGTGGTCTGATGATATGGGTTGCTGCTATTTTCTCTTTTAATAACAACTGTTTTCTTTTAACATTATAAAGCTGGCAGTTGTTAGTGTTTTTAATTGAACTACCCATGAAGTGTGAATGATAGGTGGAGCTGGCACAAAGGATGATTGAGAATTAATAATAATATTAATAACAGGACTGGAGTTTATTTCGCCTACAGAAAATCCCTGCTCTGTGACTAGCCAATAGACTCGGCATTTGTGCGTATGTGTCTCCATCACCACCACAAGCCTTAATACTTTGTATAGTCTGTTTCCCTTTAAATGCTGCTTCAGGCTTGAGTTCACATGTCTTTCCTTAGCTCATACTATTTTTGTAGCAGAGCCAACAGCCTGACAGCACTTTTAAAAAAGAATGAATGGGGTTAAAGTACCCAAGTACTGATACGCTGTTTTTATGGCTGTTCCCCATAGTTTTGACTGCTGAGCAGTCAACTATTGGTAATTCACAGAGAACAAACGATGGAAATTCAGATTCTAGTTTTCTTGTGAACTGTATCACAATTTTCTTAGTCTAACAGTGAAATACTTCCTTTAGAAAAGTCCCTCCTCATAATGGCACTGTCAGGAAGGTTACTCCAGTCTGTGTTATTCCAGCCCTACCAGCCCTAGATGGATTAATTTACAGAGGTCGCACTTGTTTCAAACATATATGTATCTAGCCTGCGCTGTGATGTGCCTACTGGCACAGCAGCTGCAGCTCCCTGAGTCAACACGTGTGAGAAGAGACTTGGGAACCTCGTCCAGGACAGGCCAGTGGGCTTTCATTATCCAGCCATCTGGACCCCAGATTATTGCAGATATGACATGTGCAGTAAAGGCTGCCACACAAATACGTGTTATGAATTCAGCTCATTTTATTTTGAGTTATAGAGCTTTGAATTCACTCTGTTCCTTCATCTACAATAAACAAACACATATGTATGTGTACACACACACCACTGCCTTTATATGCTGTACCTACCTGCTCACCCACTCACACCCTGATTAGCTTCACTGAACTTGCTCCTATGAAAGTCCATCATTCAGCTTCCACGTGCTTCGCCTCTGTGAGGTTATTACTTCCACTCTTGTCTCATACTGGCCCTTCTGTCTCGCTGACTGGCTTCAGTGACATTTACAATGTTCCAGGAAGATGATTTCTCTCTTTATCTCTTTGTTAAATGAGTGCCATGACTATGTGTGGGGGGAGGAACCTGGCAGTTCAAGAATGGGAAGCAATTATACATCATACACCCTGTAGCTTTTATATTTATATTTTATATTAACGATTGCTGTGAAACGAGAAGCCAAGCCTTTGAACAAAGAAATATATAACAAGCTGGGACAAGTGTGGTGAGGCAAATGTTCATGTGGAACAAATATTTCTATAAACCGATTCAAGAGCACAGGAGAATTTTTAAGGGACTCATTTGCAGGACATAAATGCTGACCTTATGTATTCTCTATGTATAGGAACCTTCCTCAAAGTTATACTACAAAGTACAGACTAGAGTTGGAGGAATTAGTTTATATAGAGAGTTGATTCCTGAAGCCTTGCCTTACCTTAATCTCTGAACCACTGGGATAAGGGATTGTTTGGGGATAGCCACACTGTCTGACTTTGGGCACTCAACTGAAGCACTCACCCTGGAAGACTAGGCTTTCCAAACTCCTTACGTTTACTCAATGGAGGATACAGACTCATCCAGAGACCACTTCTGAAAAACTGCCTGACAACTGCTCGTCCCTCTCTACTCACTGTGGAAATATCAGGGAGGAAGACAGAATCCTAAGTCAGTAAGCTAAGGTATGTGGTGCGAAATGCCTGTATGATCCCACACTGTCTATTTTTTTTTTCCCCACAAGTTTAAATTATATGAAGATGTAGCAAAGTGGGCTTTTTTCAGCTTGGACAGCATAGGCATATATGGCATTGCATGTATTTTGGATGAGCCCCCTCTAGTATAATACCTGCTGTATAATTGTCTGAAACTGTGAAGGAATGGATGACTTGAACCCATGCATTACTCTGGATAGAACACAGTACAGCTACCTTTATGTGTCTAGATCACCATATGAAAACAATCCATTACTCTGAGGAGGCTGAGTTTATTTAATTATAGTAATTATTTACAAGTTCATACATCATGGGACTCTTTGCATCCTAAAGCAGTAACTGGATTTCTTACTGGATCTCCATTTCCTGGCTCCTTGTTTTTCTCTAAAATAAACACCTTTCGGTTTCTTGCAACAACATTTTTTTTTCCTGGTAGGTTTTTTACTCACTTCTACCTCCTATTCTTTCTTAACCTGGCTCTCATACTTCCTTTTGACTTTAGCACTGTGCTTTCTCAGTTAACCACATTTCCTCAGCATCTCTTTGGCCCCCTTTTCCAGTTCAGTTGAATATAAATAGGTACAGATTGCCATTCCAGTCGTTTCTCTCTATAGTCATTGCTTCTGGTGTCATGTTATATTGAGGTCAGATGCTCTTTGAACTGATATTGTCTCTTTGCTTGTTAGGTACCTGGCATGTTTTCTCACGCTAGAAAAATAATAAGGTCAGTTTGCAGAAATTCCTTTCAATCATTACTGGGTATCCTGTCTGGTAGGAGAGAGGAACCTCTTTCTCTACGTTTAGATAGCCATCCAAATCTCTTTTGTCTCAGCCCTCTTGTGCATTGTTCTGGGAGTTTTCTTCCTGTGGGTAGCTCAGCAGATTCATGTGGACAGGTCAGTCCTAGGTTTTGCTGCTTTACAGCTCCTAGTTAAGAAAGATTATGAAAAAAAGGGTCATTGTTGTCTCTGTTCCCTCTTGTTCAATTTGGAGGATGTTCTGGCATGCAGTAAGCTTCAGTGAATCCCGGTGATCTGGCACTGGGTCTGGGCTTTGCTTACTTCCTAACTCAGGCTTATAGGCCAGGAAAATGTTGTAATGCAGTTTCTTCTCTCCAGTTAGTCCTTGGAGATTCCTCCTCTTCAGATTCAACTGCAGACCTTCATATATTATTTTCTTTGCTGTTTTTTAGCTCAGCAGTTTTCTTGTAACTTCCTGCCTAACGGGTCCATCTCCTCCTCTTCACTCCTTATATGAGCACGAGGTCATGGTGAGGTTGTTTACTCATAAGTCTCCTTCCAGAAATCCTTGTCCTTTCAGTTTGTAACCTTTTAAACCCTTGCAGGACTTTAAACATTTTCAGCTCTGTTGATTCTTTTCTTCCGAGTTTTCAGTTTATGTGATTAATCTTTATTTTTCAGTGTGTGTACTTGAGTGCTACAAGATTCTTATGCAAACACGAAAGACAAGAAATAAATATATTGTACAAGAGGCAATTGGATAGGAATGAGAAAAGGGTAACTTCAGTTTTAGCCTAACAGAGAAAGAAAAAGGGAGATGTGATCAGGACAGGAAAGCTCCAAAGAGCAGAAACTAGGCACCTGTTCTTCAGGTGCTTCACAGTTGGGATCGATTGATTGATCCCAAAGGACAGCGTTGTAAGATTGTCACACTGAAGTTTGACACTCATGCTCTTTTCCCTGTACATTTGTGGTCACAGTTGACAGAGGATAAAATCTACTCTCACAAATTAGAATCTGAGCTTAAAAATTCTCTTTCTCTCTCTTCTGTGTTCAAGAAGGTCTGGACTTTCACACTTCACTTAGTGTGAAATACAGAGAGTGATAGTAATTTAGAAAATTCTGGGCATTGTTACATCAATGGGAAAATGTTCCTTGATTTTAAGAATATTGTCTAAAGGCTTTACCAATGGTTGAAGAGCAGAAAGATAACACAAGGAGCGACTGTCAAAATTATGGTTATTTACCTTTGGGCATTTAAAAAGTAAGCACATGTGGACAGCTGACCCCTCTGGTACTGGGAGAGGGGAACCAGAACACAGCAATCTAGTCTATCAAGTTATGTTCCCAGATCAAAGGTAGCTAACAGCTGCTGGAAAGGGAAATAGGATAAGGAAAAATGCAGACCTTTGGAATGATATGAATCAAAGCAATAAAAAAATTTTCTTGAGAGGAATCCTGAAGCAGCTGATATGGGAAAACCTGGTAAGTATATAGTTTGTATGAATTCAAAACCTGATTACTTTTCAAGGTAATACAATTTGGGGGCTTCTCTTTAGTGTGGATTCTAGGTAAGTCCAGAAAATATTCAAAAGTTAGGAGTTAATTAAGCATTCTGTCCAGGATAGGATAAAAGTGATTTTGCTATTCACACAGCAGGCCTACTGTGTTAGGCTGATTTAAATGAGGGATGCATCTTCTCTCTGAAACAGAGAAAATATCTGAGAGCCAGGATAATAGTTAATACAATTTATTTAGAGTTTGGTAGGTCATACATAAAAAGAGATTTGGAACTGCCTTTTTTTTTTTTTCTCTACATGAAGGAAATTGGATTTGCAAAATTCTTCTCTCCCACTTGTCCAGAATTAGGTTGAGAACTTAATTATAAGCAACAAGAAAAATAAACTCACTATCTCTAAAGTGAAAAGCTTTATTTTTAGTCTGATAGAGCTTTGGAGAATGGGCCTGTAGGCTGATAATTATGTTATTTTCAAAACTGAAGTCTGTTTTAATGGAAATATGTATCAAATAGTTTCCTACTCACTGAAAATGCTTTTCATTTTTAAAAACTTTAAAGTGTTTCAGGAAATATTTTGAACTTTATAGTTCCACCCTCCTACTGACAAACACATACTAAAAAAAAAAATATATTTCCAACTAAACATCAACAATTGCCAGTGCTCATAGAACCAAACACACTGTTTTAGCAATATCTTGTCAGCACTGCCATGGTTTCATAAAGCAGATCTTCACTGGAACTGTTTTTCCTTTCTTTTCAGATATATACTGATATATTCAGATATATATGCAGAGAAAACTCTTTTTCTTAGTTGCAATCTTTTCATGAACAGTGTAGTAGGATCTGTGCTGTAACCTCTCCCAGCCAGAGAGTCTACTGCATAGACTGCTCAGGAATATAATGATGTGTTTGTGTGTGCATAGCACTCTTCCTCCACTTTATTAAGATCAAGTCATAGTATTTAATCTCTTTGCACACTTTGGATTGTGCAAAAAGAACAGAGACTGTTTTGTACATTGTCAGCACCTGACTTTATAGATCAGACTGAATTCTGGAAATTCAAGCCAGAGCTCCACTGTGTGGTACTGATTCTCCAAACCACAGCCAGTACTGGGCAATGCCCTCCCATGTGGTGCAATGTAAAGAACAAAAGGATTTTGAAGGATGACAGTGATTATTCTTAAGAGAAATGTGACATGTGCAGGTAAGATTTTAATAATGGGAGGGTTTTGCCAATAGGGATGATGCTTACTGTTGAAGATAACCTCTCTTCTGAAGGGAAGCCTTCAGAACATAGGGAGGGAGTGACCATGAAGAATTTCTTCACCTTTTCTTTGATGATAGTGTCCAGCAGATGGGATTTCTGAAACTAGAGTGAGAAGTCTTTTGGGGAATTATATGGTGGAGAGGAAAAACCTGAATGATTTGTCACTGGAGGACTTTCCAAAGTTCTAGGACTTGATGTACCTACTAATAAGAAACTGGGAACCACCCACTAATAAGAAAGTAATAAGAAATATGGATGAGTCTAACAGTAGTGGTTTTTTACTTTTATTCTCATATATAGTCAGTTCATATATCATTTGCTCTTTTATTGATTTATGAGGACTTCATCAGACTACTCTTGGTTCCCATGAAGTATAACAAGTACAAAATGAACATCAATGGATTGAGTTAATTTGCACCTAAACTCTATGAACTGTCTTTTGTTTCTTGAATTTTCTAAGTGATATAATTTAACCCAAAATTACTCTGAAACTCCTTTTCTAATAAAAGGTAAGGTTCACTGAGACATGGCTGCTATAATCCCTACATTTGCATTTATTGGTCCTGTAAATGTGAACAAGAAAAATCTTTCTTACAACAAAATTGATGTAAAAGAGATGACTTTAAGTATACTGACCACATACACAATCAGTTAAAGCAGATGAGGTTCATCTCTTCCAGAGCCTTAAACATAACTCTTTGCACAGGATTCTTCTCCTAGAAATTCTTACATGATACAAATTCCCTAATGCTTTACTTAACTATTATCAAATTGTGGCCTAGATTGCACTTATAAATAAAAATATAGAACAGGACCTTCAGTTCCCAGCTCCTACTTTAATCAACGTGAGCTTGAGCATATTCAGGACTTTCTAGCAACAGATATGTTATACGGCATTCATTCTTCTTTCCCACAGGACTCTGAATAAATACTAATTAAAATTAAGCTAAAATGTTCAGCTTTTTAAATATATATCTTTTTTTTTTTTTTTCAAATGTACTTTTCTTCTGGATAACAAATGTGAATACAGACTTATTTCCTGCCTAACTTACTTTCCCATGCCTGCGTGTTTTCTTCTTTTTTGTCCTTTTTTGTACGAAGGAAAGAAATAGTTTTGTAGAAAGCTGAACCCACGAAATCCACTGGGTATTGTTCTATGCTAGAGATTGCTAAGCATAGTCTGTTAACAATGGGCCAAATACTGTACTAATTTTTCTGGGATAACGTCTGGAATCCTGGAATGGTGCTCATTGAAGGAGGATAGCAGAGCCTTACCGTACAACAGAAAGCCCCGAACACTTTCCTGAGCTTATTTGTCGATCCTGCTGCATAAAGTTTCTCTATACCACTGGTCTTTCACCTGGCAAGGTAATGGAGTAAGACCTGATGTCTTAAAACTATACAAAAATGCTAATTCATTAGGCCTTTCTGTTAGTGCCCAAACAGCTGGCCAAAGTCTGATATTGTTATCTGGAACACAAGAAAAGAATTTTTCTGATTATGCTCCATTTTGGCTCACCCTTAAATCTTTAAACTGATTGCTAACACGTCTCAAACATACACTTCAGACTTTCTGCTCTTTGTCGTGTGCCATGTATTAATTGGAATTAAACATTCCAATGCAGTGAATTGAGTCAAACATGGAAATGTAAGGGGAGGATAAAGTTCGGGGCTAATAAGGGTATTTATATGACAGCAGTGCCTACAGAGCTGGTTAGCTCAGGGACTTAGGTCCTTAGTGAAGGGAGAAGTTTGTACTGGATGACAGAGAAGAGAAGAATGATGTGATATTATAGTGTATGGTAGGGGTTAGGTCTGATTTTAAGAATGGCTCAAACTTCTGGCTAACTGGCATTGTAAACACACCTTTGTGTAAGGCTACAGAGTGTCCTCTACATGGCTGTGGAGATGGGGGTAGTGGGGAGTATGGAAACCACTTAACAAGTTTCTCACAGAACACTTTTGCGTATCTCAGCATAACTTTTGCTTGAAGCCCAGGCCAGAGTTCTCACTTTGCAATTTCTTGGAAAGTACTGCCTGGAGTCAGATAGGGGTTATGGCATTTATAACCCTAAATGTCGTTATTAGTAACAATTTCCAGTTGCTGACAAAGGCAAAGCACCACACAGTTGCTCCATAAACAAATATTTATGTATAATACATGGAAAGTGTAAACAGCTTTTACAGTGTTTCTTAAATAATTTCTCAATGTGATCAAGAAGTTAACCTACAAGTGTTTCTTCCTGAACAGACCAGTACAATCTGTTGTTATTACCATATACACTCACAGAATTAAAGTTTGTCTTGTAACATTGACTTATAATGTAAAGAATCAGTACTGCATTTGGATTTCAGTGCTTTAACAAATGTATATGAGGACATTGTTTCCCGTGTAATCTCCATTTCAGAAATTATTTCTGTCTGTGTGGCCTGGAATACAGAGGTGCAACTTGGATATTTTTTTAAAGCTGGCAAAAAGATTTTCAGAGCTCCTCAGGCCTTTCCAAAATGCTTCTCTTGTCAGCAAACAAAAGTTTGGCAGAGCCTTATAACTAGATGTATTCAGCCCTTTTTCATGACTTGCTTGCATCAGCTTGTGTGTGGGCAAAGAAAAAATAAAGTATTGCCAAACCTGAGCACTCAAACATTATGAATTGGGCTCCAGAAATTCAGCAAATTGCTTTAAAATTCATGAACTTTAAAAAATAATGTATTGAAGAGAAGGGTCTTTCCATCTGCTCTGTGATGGTTGAGCATTTTGCGTCATAATTTAAAACTTTTCTCTGCAGCCAATACAAACCTAAATCTATTTTTAAAGGGGAAAATTGCACTTAAGTTCATGTGTCTTTACAAGATTGCAGAAGTTGAGCTTTTAGGAACACCACCAAATAACAGCAGACTTGCAGTAAAATTATAGTAACTGCTGACATTGAAAGTGTGTAATCTGCAGCAACAGCATTACAGGTTTTGGGATGAGAGCTGACAGCAACATCATTCTTTCTCTATCATTCAGTTTATCCCCTAGCCGAGACCTTTGAGCTTCCAGTAACACCTGTGTGTGTGACTAGAACTGGGCGGCAAGCAGCAATGCCATTTTACAGGGTATTTGGATATATCTAAATTCAGTTTAATTAATGCAAAACTAAATTTAGAATTTCTTTGAGCTAGTGTGCTAGTCTTCAGACACCTTTACTTGCAGTCCATGCTCAGAGGGAGCACTTTGGAAAATGGCATTGGCCTCATGGTGTCCTTCAAACACTCCAAAGAGGTTTGAGTAGAGTAGTCAAAAAAGCTTCACTGCACTGGAGTTTCCAAAGAATACTGCGTTCTGTCAAAATGGAAGCTTTTAGAAATGTATCAGGTTGTTCAGTTGCTTTTGGGGGCAAAGATAAGAGAAAAAATAACTGTGGTCCAGGTTGGAAAAAAGAGATAGGTCCCACTCAGCTTTTTTTGTGTTGTATGGATGAAGAACTATTCTTTTTATCGGAGCAAGAATTTGGATCTCTGATGTCCCAGGCTTTTGTAACAACCACCATGTGAGAGACAGTTGAATTCCTCCAGCATAAATCTGCCACACACATACAAATTTGAGAAGCTTTGTTTTCATTCCAGTATGGAAAGACTTTCATGTTTGGTTTAAAAAAAAAAAAAAAAGAAAAGAAAAAAAAAGAAAAATAAAATGAAGTTGTTCTGGAGTCAGTAGTAGTCTGGAAGCCTTAGGAAGCTCCATCTCCTAGGGAAGTCTGCCTGCCCTGGACCCTATGGGACAGGGAGTGTGTGAGCTACTCCTTCTGGCTCTCAGTTTGCCTGGGGGTGCTTCTGCTGGGCTGGATGCAAACACAGTTGAACAGGAGACCAGGGCCTGCTCCAGAATCTAGCTGGTATCTGGCACAATATTGACA